>NC_072738.1:103789973-103950357 GCF_026930045.1 Uloborus diversus
CTCGATACAATTTTTATTTTCGATGCAGACCGAGTAGTGCAGCTAGTAAGAAATAAGCTATAAGATTGAAATCGCAATACTATACTAATGTGATGTATAAGTTAGATTTTTACCAAAAACTAATAGGACACGGGCCAAAGTTTCCTGATGAATTTGTTGGCCAAGTTTAACTAGTACCAACTGTGTCAGATTTTGCCCAAGGATGATTCTCAATAAAGGTAAATTTAATGTTCTTGGCTAAAAAATACCGATTCAGCAAGTCAAGCATGAAGTCTGAAACTTTTCCAACAATTCTTTTTAAAAACTACATTATGCATTAGTTTCAATGTGAAGCAAAAGTTGAACGTCAGTACACTGTAAAAAAATTCCGAAACGTTACTGGTTATTTCCGTGGAACGTTTCGGGATTTCAGAGGTTTTCGCCTATTTCCCTGCAAAATCAAGTATCTTTGCAAAAAAGTTTCCTGAATTGCTAAAAGATGTACGAAAGCAGACTTTGCACTGGTGCGAAAAATATTTTTTGCTACCAGTTTAAAGATTGACTGAGCGTGTTTATTTAGTATACCGGCGTTAGTTTGTCTGCGGCCCGTCCGGATTGACTAAGCTCCCAATGGGAGCAAATAACTCATTGGACAGCTGAAGCTTTGCGAGGCGGGAATTGCTGGCAAGGAATATGCTGGGATCCTGCTTGCCATTTTCGCGTAGCTTTGGCCGTGGTTGCGCTAATGCTTTTGGAGCTTTCTTGGTAAACCAGGAAGATTCTAATCAAATACATTAAACCTATTCAATTTTTGTAGAAGGTTCACGACTGGCTTTAACAGGGGATAATTCTCAGTATTTTAGGAAGGGTACTCACTTTTATCGGAAAACGTTCCTGGTTTTTGTAAGATATGTTACTGGTTGAAATTGAGCACATCAGCTGCCTATTATTTTCCAGGAACGTTTCTGAATCGTTTTTACAGTGTATTTGAATATTAAAAGCTTGAAAATGTCTTTACCAAATCTTATCCAAACTGCAAACATTATTATCTGAGTAAGTAGTTTAAATATTGGTAGGGGTAAAAAACAATGGTAATAATTTATTAGAGATGTTTTATCTCTATACTTCTACTACAGTAGGAAATTTACACAGAAGAAGAATAAATTCCATTCCTACGTTTGGCCCAGTAAGTAATTATTGCTGCGAAGGTGTTGATGTTTTTTTCCTTCTAGCCTCCCACTTACTGGGGCTCTCACATTTCTAGAACTGTTAGCAGTACAAAATCACAGGCTCTTAAAAGCAGACTACTAACTTTTATTTTAATAATACAGTTTATACGAAATGTGAAAAATCCATGAATTTGTTCGTATTAGCTGTTATTCGTAACAACCGTGAATGACTGATACTGCGAAAAAACAAAGAAATGTTTACCTAAAAACATTACTACTAATACACACACTGTTATCTCTAACTATTAGTAAATTCAGTAAAAAATCGTATTCTTATTTCTTATGAATGAATGTTTCTGGAAAATATTGACAAAATTAAAATGAAAAACGTCACTCGCGGAATAGGTTTTTTCCACAATGGATGATGAACAATTTTATCTCCGAGTAAATTGAAATATCCACAGGTAAACAAATGTACCTATGTAAAATATTTAATATTTTCATTTCTTTACACTATGGGATTTCTACTACCTAACAAACTAATGAATAATTTCTAAAAAAGAAAATTACAGTATTCAACCACAAACTTTTTAAGTAAAGTGGGAAGAATTTTTTTTTTCGTCTTAGCCGAGATTTTCAATTTAATGTACGTATAATACATGAAATTTTTAATGTAATTAGATAGTAAACTAAACTTAACAAACAGCATGTTTGTTATAGCCGTAATTTCGTATTAAACGTGATCGCATTAAGAGAGTTCAACTGTAATTAATTAATTTATTTATTCCTCCCCAAAATTTCACTGAAAGGATTTCTTACGCATCATTAAATTGTATTTTTACTGAAATAAAAATTTAATAAATTTAAATTGCTAAATGGTTTTAAAGAGCATTGTGGCAGCAACAAGAGTAAATATTACTATTGAAACGGTTCGGAAAACAAAGTAATGGTGTCTAGGCACATAATGAAGAGAGATTTAGGCTTTCGGTAAAATTATAACTATTCTTTTCCAGGGAACCACACGAACAGTGTAATAACGAAAAAAAAAATATAAATAAATAGGTAGCAATCGAAGTAGCATTATTGAGACACTTTTTTGAGGCAACAATTATTTGTCCTTTTCTCCCTGTTATTGAGATAGATAAAGTTCTAAAGTCTGCAGAAATTTAAGAAATTCACCAAAATTTGAAGAGTTTGAGAGAAAAGGGTTCCTTAATTAACCTCTCCCCCTTAAACATGATATTTTATTTTTTTATTCAAATGTAGTTAAATAAGTTAAATTTTAACGTAGTGAAACACCTTTGAAATTCTGTCTTTTTACTGAGATTAATCATTTACAAATTGGTCATTTGCATGTTTCTGGCTATCATTATCATGTTCTCAAATATTATTACTATATTTTGTGTCTGTCATTTTCCTGTTCAATAAGAAAAAATTAATAAAATAATGAAAGCTGTACAGAGGGTAACTTTGAGCTAAGGTGAACATCTCCGATGTTAATTTTATTCATAAAAGAAGACACGAATATTGCACTAGCATAAAAAATAAATAAATAAATAAATAATAAAAACTAAGATAATAAAATTTTATTATTTTTTAAACCAAAATTTACTATTATCTGAGAAGAACTCAAAACCCATCGAACATAAAAGAAAGAAAAAGTACCACGTCTCGGATTCCTGGCATTTAAAGGCTGATCAAACGTCAATTAGTTTCCATGGCAGCATTAGACCAGAAAACGGCTAGAGACTTCGGCCGAAGTTTTTATTCATGAATAAAATTAATTGCAAAGATTGGGAACAATATATTAAAAATAAAAAAATATTTAAAAGTTTTTACTTTGACTTTAAATTGTAAGGCTGTTTAATCACGTCTTTCTATCTTTTCTTTACTAATAATAAAGCTGAAAGTCTGTATGTCTGGATCTCTGTTACGCGCATAGCGCCTAGACCGTTAGGCCGATTTTCATGAAATTTGGCACAAAATTAGTTCGTAACATGAGAGTGAGCACCTCGAAGCAATTTTTCAAAAATTCGATTTTGTTTTTGTTTTTTTTCTGTTCCAATTCTAAGAGCATTTTACCGAGCAAATTATCATAACGTGGACGAACAAATTACCATAAAGTGGACTAACAAATTACCATAACATGGACGAGCAAACTACCATATGCGAACATGGACTAACAAATGAACATAGCAAATTGACGAGAAATTCATCATCCATTATTCTTAAATATACAGGCGAACCAAATGACCTTTTAATTTTCTACTACGGTCAAAGCCATGCTGGTACCTCTAGTTAAAAATAAAGTTCAAACTGTTTCAATTTTCTTAACGCTATTGATTTCCCTAAATAAAATGACGTCCTCAAACGTGATAAGAAAATTCTTAAATGGAAAGAACAAAAATATGTTCTCATGTTTAAGGAAATTTGATTTGAAAATTTTTGCTGTTTTACGTTACTTTGCATTATGTGATGTTAAAAATTCATAAATTCTACTAGCAAATGGAATTATTAACCGAGTCACTTCTTCTTTTTTTTATTTTGCGTAAACCTCTTTTGAATGTTTCTAATGAGGTTAACATTCCAGTCCGTTGTGGAATTGGCTGTTCCAGTGTTCTTCATTTTTTTTTCAATCGCTGTCACTCAGCTGACCTTCATTTTCTTACATTGAAAAAAGCTCAAAATCACCTGATGTATAGGATGTGAAGCAGTTAACAGTTCAGCCAGTACTTCCAAACAGTGGCGGATTGGTTGAAAAAATCGGCCCTGGCATTAGGACCCATAACTCTTTTAGATATTAAATTTTACCTAACGATTGGGATATCACTTAAATATGAGGAAATTATTCTTAACAACTAAATATGTTTTATTTAAACAAAATTTAACAGATAGGGACGCTTCTGCGCTTTAATGGTGAACAAATTGATACAGTATTAGCTAAACTTTATTTTGGGGGAAAATTGTGATTGTAATTGTCCATTTAAGTATTTTTATAATGCCTGGAACTTGATTGAATATTTCCGTAATGATAACACTGCTTGGCTAGTATGTCCTTTTCTGCAGTCATAACAAATAACTTAATTGCCCTGTTTTATGAAACAGATCTAGCGATGTTCATGGGTGAAAGAATAAAAGGCCGTCTTAGAACGTGATGGCTCCCTCGACACAAACATACGTTACGTGACCCTATCATAAACATTCCTTTTTTTAAACTGCCATACCCTGACGACCCCCGACTCGATACGAGGTCAAAAACCTGGTGGGAGGGGTCGGGTACGAGTTTGGCAGCCCCTTAGTTTTATTTTTTTTTTCTCAAACGCATGTACAAATGCAAAGAGAGAGAGAGAGAGAGAGTGGACTTAGCTTTCTGGCTTCTGGGAGTCATTAAAGTATTAGCAATATAAACTAAATGGAAAGATTAACATTGAGTCTGAAACAGGGGGTTCCGGGGGGCCTCTCCCTCGGAAATTTTTTGAAATTGTAGTTTTAAAGCTCAATTTTAGACAATATTTGATGTTAAGGGAGCGTAGGTTCAGGATTTCTCCTGCTGTAATTTTTCGGAAGTGGAAATCCAAAAACAGAATTTTAAATTATCTTCGAGTATATGCTATGAAGAGTGGTTCCGGGGGCCCTCCTCTGAAATTTTTTTAAAAAAATATTAGCTCCGAAAACGCAGTTTTAGAAGATCTTTGATGATTTTAAGTCGAGATATATTCCGAGGCCATCCACCAGAAAGTTTTCAAATTGAAGTCTTTAAAGCCTTTTTTGGTAAAGACTAGGGCACCGGCAGTCACTTGAAGGTTAAGTTCCAAAAACGAAATTTTTGCTGACTTTCAGTGATGTTAGGAAAAGGAGTTTTCAGGAGGCTCACCCATGAAAATTTTCGAAATTGAAGCACTAAAAACGAGATTTAAAACGTTCTTCATTGATGATGTCTAGAGAAAGGAGGGGACGGGGCACCTTCCCAGAAAATTTTTGATACGGTTAATTTAAAATCAGTTTTAGACCATCTTTGGGAAGGTTAAAAAAATGGGAGAGGTTCGAGTGCTTTCCTCCAGTAAATTTTCGAAACTGGAATTCCATGTTATGACGGGAGTGGATTCGGCTGTTCTCTTACGAAGTTATTCAAAATTAAAGCCCCAAAATTTAAATTTAACACGATCTTCGATGATATAAGGAGGGGGGGGGGAGGTTCTGGGGTCCACCAGAATTCTTTCAACATTGGTTTTTATCTACTTATTTTCTTTTTAAACTGAGGGGCCCGAAACCGTGAGTTTGTACAGCGTACAGAATACTTTGTTTCGTCAAAAAATGCTTTCAACTCACATTTCGGCGGCCTTTGGCCTTTGATTTGATAATCTTAATAGTGTAGAGTCTTTCATGATCCTCAATGGTATTTTAGAATTGCATTTTTTAAAAATAATTTTACGGAAAAAAATATTTTGTCCCTTTTATTCCAATTGTTATAAACAGGGTCGCCGAGAGCAAAAGGGGAAAAAATGACATAGGTCAATTTTTTTCACAATCCCCCTTCTACACCTTTGACCATTAGGATATTTTATCCTCTGCACGAGTTCATTTCCGAGCCGAGCCCCTATTCTAAGCTGACACGACCTCAAGTCGGCCCTTGTTGTAAGTTGCATTTTATAGCAATTGTGAATTGTCACTTATAAATAAAACTGTCTAAGAGACCAAAAGTATTTCAACTTTTTACGACCGGTAAGGTTTCCCCGTTTTTTTATTTATTTATTATTACACCACTAAAAATATATTGGCAGCCCCAGGGCCCGACTAACTGAGAGTGAGACTTTAGGCCTACATTAATTTGGAGGACCCCTGAAGACTATGCAGTGTTTGATTTACATTTTTAAAGCACGAATGAACATTTGGAGACCTCTTTGTCTAATCACACAACTATCTATCAATCACTTATGTGCATTTATGAATCCCATTTGGGCCCCGTCATAATCGTGACCAAGGAAAATTCGTTACTGGCTGCATGATTAAAAATTCCTCTTCAAAGAATTTTTTTTTTCCAATTAATAAATCATATATTTTTTTTTAATACATGTATTTTTCATATCGTTGCAATGCTATGCATAATTCTTTGAAAAATTTTGGCCCCTTAGGAACATGGGATCCCAGGCCTAGGCCTAGTCAGCCTGTGTGGTAATCAGGTCCTGGGCAGCCCTATTTCAGAATTTCCCCCTCCCCAGTCCTCTTGGTGACGGCCCTGTCTCCCTCCACCCTCAAGCTTTAGACCATGCGTAAAGAGGAGCTGAGTCTGCTTTGCGAAGTTGCGTTATTCTAAACACATGCGTGCAAAATTTACATTTTGCTGTTAGTAGACGTAGACAGGACCGAAATACTTTGCTGTTAGATGATCGGCCCGAAGCATGACCGACCCACCGGGCAAATGCCCGGTTGCCCGCCGGCTGTATCCGCCACTGCTTCCAAAGAAGTCGGGAAGTCGGTATTTTTTATAAAACTCAGTTAAGATCTTAATCCTCACAGACGTGGTTTATATGCTTGATCACTGAAGCCTTCGTGTAATAATAAATGTATTCCCCTGGAGAAATGCGTTTTTCTTTTGTGTTACTTCCTTTAGACCCATTCTGGTTGATTCAGAACCCAGGAAGGACAAACGAAGATGTATTGAAATACAGAACTTTACTTAAAAAATAGCAAAATCGAGAAATAAAACTTTTTGAAAAACTCGTTATTGTTGGTTAACCGTTTCGTTAAATGGACAATATTCTAGAGTGATGCGCTCTCATTCAAAATTAACCAATTGTTTGTGAAGATTTCGTTGTAAAAGGAGTAATTGCTTATGCATGTTTGCTCATTAAGGGTTTACCACATAGTTAAGTTTAGACAGAAGGAAGATTTTTTTTCCCGTAAGTTACCGCCCTATAGCCAGGGCTAAGGCAGAAATACATAAAATACCAAGTTGAACCGAATCATTGCTTCTGTCACTCATCTGGTCAGTGCTAATTCTATATTAGCTACCAGTTTGTTTGGCACTCTTGGCCTCCTTAAGAGGTTTTTCCACCTCCAGCTAAGGCACTTCCTATTCCGGTGAGTGCTAAAAAGCACGAAACTGCAGTCCTAGTATGGAATAGCTGGCGGTGGATTTTATGTAGAAGGAAGATTTCTTCTGCTTCTTTCTAGCTGCTATAATAAAGAATATCGCAACTTTTTCCGCCTCTCACAGCTCATATAAACGGTTTTGAGGGTGTTAAAAGAATTTTTGTAATCTATTAAAGTGCCATTTCTTGTATTTCTCACATAGTAGCAATAACTTATAAATTACTGTGTAATTTGTTCTATGAGAGCATATTTAAAACTGTCTTACTTTAATTTACACATGATGTAGTAGAAATACCAAACACAAGTTATTTTCTTAAGATATATACTGCCGTGCTAAGCGCAAAATTCGAATCTGCATCTGAGTTCAAAATGAGAAATTGCAGTTCAAAGTTGTGTACCTCCATGTATTTCATACAAATGCAGTTTTTTCAGAATTTTTAAAGAAATAATTCCTATTCACCAATGACCATAAAACATTGTCTTTCGGTAAAATATTTGACAAAGAGTCACTTGGTGACTAACTCAATTTTGATTTGAAAAAAAAGTGCAGAAACGACTTTTGTTCTTAGCACCAAGGGCGCCTATATGGGGGGGGGGCAAGGGAGGAGCTCAACTCCCCCCCCCCCCCGTTTGAAATTAGAACTTTCTTGCTTTTAGTACTTTTTTTTGCAAAAATTTAAAAACATTTCTTCTCCAGCAATTAATGAATAAGTTATTAAAAATGAAAAATTTTAATAACTCTAATTTGCACTGAAATCGGTTTCTATGGGGAAAATATCCTGCTAAACCATGGGGTAAATATCAGAGTCCCCCCAGTTTTGCATATGGGCGCTCTTGCTTAGCACGGAAGTATAGTTCTTAACTTTAGACCTATAATGCGGTACTTTAATGTAATATAGGTTTCTTCAATTGTATTTTAAGAAGGTACTTTTATACTTCCACAGGTGGCGTCTCTGATGTAATTGGAAAGGAGAAAAGGCCTGAAATAACTGCATTTCCTTTAAGTTTAAATGACGTTCCTGAAATTCGACTCTTACTACCAGGAGATGTTCACGCTCAGTTAAATAACTTGCAGCAAAATGTAGCACACATCGGCCCGCAGATTCTTCCTCAAAATTATGCTGTACCAAATAAACCACATAACGAACGTCCTAATCAATATAACAGACACCAGAACAATGGCGGAAGCAAGGTTCCTAGCAATGTTTTTGAAAGTCAAAGACAACACTCCAACTCCCAGAAAACTGATGCAAATATAGGAAATAAAAACTATGATGATAGCCGGCAGCAACAGAACCAGCCAAGTAATCAGAACTACAACAGAAATAAGCATCAAGCCGGATTTTCTCAGCCGGACCCAGCGCCCTATCCTGATAAAGTTATGTTTCCGGGACAAAATGTCGCAAATTTTAATCAACCACATGCGATTACCAACCCTAACAATGATCAGAGGCACGCTGCAGTCGATTCAGGCGGCTACCAAGATGATCCTAAACTTGATGCAAGAGCTCCAGTAAATACTGCAACGCAAAATTTCCAAAATAGCCATGGACAAAGACAAGTCCAAAATGTTAATGTACAGCAGCAACATACTGAGCCAGTCAATGGGAATGTGAAGCAGAACTCTTATCCAAACCAACCTCAGGGTAATTACAGAGGAGAAAGTTTCCATCCATTGCCAAATGCTAATGGAAATGCGCAAATACGTAATCCTAACAATCAGAATTACAATCAACAAGTTCATGTGCAATCTCATAATAGCTTTCAAGGGTATTCTTACCAAAATGGTGGGCAGGCATCCAGACATGATAATCGGCAACAAAATGGATGGAGAATCAAGCAATCAAACGCAGGTAATCAAAATTATAACCGCGTCCTAGTTCCACCAGAGAAGCAAAATTTTTATTCTATTCAAAACAATAATCAACAAGGTGGAATACGAAATACTCAGCCAACTTTTAACCACTTAGGAAATGACAATTTCAATCAAAACCAGAACGTTGGGAGAACAAAGAAAACCGAAGTAACTTCTGTTCAAGACAAAATTAATCAGCAGACACTGACGGACGACAGCACCTTCTTTTCATCCAGGCCCAGCGTAGCTCAACAAGGATCAACAACAGGAGAATTTTCACAGGAAAAGTTAAATGACAAAAAAGATTCGAGTGCGTTTGACAATACTGGAGAGCAAGTTTATTTCATTCCCCCCGTGCTATCTCAGGATGATGTACAGAAGAAAATAGAAGCATTTGATCAAACAATTGATGATACATCTTTAAGTAAAGACACAAACCCAACAAGAAATGTCGGAGCAGATAATTCTGGAATAATTCAACAGCAAGGTGAGTGCTTTTGAACTTCTATGTTGTGTCATAAATATAGCAGATGCAAATTTCACTGCAGAAGGCTCTTTAAAATTAAGCCTGAATTTTAATTTAAAGTTCTTTCAAATGACATTGTTTACTAGTTGATAAAATACATAGATAAATCTTTTATCCCCATAACTGTACTTTTACTTTTCGTCAAATTTGAATTTATGCACTAAAATTAGTTTTAGAAACGAAATCCTAATTCTGAAAATTAAAAAAAAATTTTATTTGCAATTACATGAAATGATTGTTACAGTCTCTATGGTAATATTGTTAGGATGTACGATTACACCTCGTTATAATTTAGTTAATGTGCACTGTAAAAACGATTCAGAGACGTTTCAGGAAAATAACAGGTAGCTGATATGCCCAATTTCTGTGAGTAACATATCTTTCAAAAACCAGGTACGTTTTCCGCTAAGTCAGTCCCCTTTATGAAATTATCCTTGAAACTTCCTGACGAATTGAGAAATCTTTCCTGTTTAAACCAATCATGTCTCGAGAACTTTCTAGAAAAGTGAATTAGCTTTAATGTAATAGATTAGAACCTTCATGATTTACCAAAAAAAGCTCCAGAAGCATTGGAGCAACCATGGCTATGCGAGAATTGCATGTAAGAACCAAGCATATCCCTTACGTGCAATTCCTACCTTGCAAAGCTGCAGCTATCAAGTGACTTATCCGCTCTCACTGGGAGCTGAGTCAATCTGAACGGGTCTAATTGAACTTAGGTCGATACACTTAATAAACGTGGAATGTAAGTACGGATTACTATGCATAATCCTCAATCGGATATTACATCTCATTACTCTAATGAATAATAACCGATTATTATATAATTACATTTAATACATTACGTAAGGGAAAAACATAGTTTTTATTTGAAATTTTTCAAACAAACCAAAAATCACTTTCGAGGCCAATACCAAAAATCAAGAGAAAACAGTTGCAAACGCAAATAACTCAGAATATATCTGTTCGATTTTTCTGCTTAAATGCATTTCTCAGCTTTTTTGAATTTTTGAGTAAAACGGGTGCAAAGTTCAAACCATAATTTTTTTTATAATTCATGTTGTATAGCAGCTCCTACCTATGCCTACTAGTACCATCTCTTTCCCCCAAACAGGTGAAAGTTTGTCCCTTGTACTAGTTACCTCCAAATCATTAATTTTTGACACTTACTTTTTGGTACTTAAATTGAGACATTAGAATATATTAGTTCTCAAAACCCAAATCTGACACAGCAAAATTTTGCTAATAAGTTTAGAGGGATCATGCGTTTGTAAATTATAAAAAAATATTTTTAGTATTCTTCTTGGTTTCATTTCGTTGGTAGAAATCGAACCGACAGAGATTGATGTTGGCGCTGGAGCAACTAGTAGTGGCAGGCAACCACCAGCTATGATTGACAGAATGGGATTTTGTGACTGTTCGACTAACTGTGCCCCGATCCAACGATCTCCAACTGAAAACTTCGGCTCAACAATCCGAGAAATAGCCCGCTCGCTAAATGCAGAAGCATTTTTCGAATTTGTCGGATTATCGGACGGAGAGATAGAAGATTTGCTGGCCGCTGATGGTAAGTGTTTTTCATGATACTTTATCATTACATGTCAATGCTATTGTTGAATTTGATCAAATTTGGCTACTTTTCTTTCAATCTAACAACAATTAAACTGTTCAGAATAGCATAGGTTATCATAAATCGTGAAATCTCTAGTGATTTATGGCTGCCACGAGGCTATAATTCAAAAGTACTTTTTCACAACGTTAACTGTATCAAAATTTCAGGGAGTGGTAAAATGGATTTAAAGAAATAACTTGTTTAAATAATTTATAGCAGTTTTAAGATTGGTTGGTATGTTTATGCACGGTTGTTAGTTGACTACCGTCTGTAAGTGCGTACCACAGTATGTGGTTGCAATAGAACTTTTTATAAGTCATCTACAAATCCATTTCTTGTTCATCAATTCTCCAGAAATTACTTTGATTTGTTTCATGCATATAGTAGCACCACATTTTTTGGTGCAAAAAACAAACAAGGGTAACATCATGATATCATTTTCAAACCGCTTGAAAAGTCTGAAGAACGTGCAGTTACATTTATGAGCATCGGAAGATCGAAATAATTTTTGATTTTGCTCAACACATTTCTCCTCCAATACAAAGTACTTAGCCATGCTTCGTTTTAAAATGTGAATGTGAATGTCCTAAGGCCCCTGGTTCTAATTCTGGCATTGCAGTATCTGCAAGAGAAACGAGGCAATTTATCGCCCCGTATTCACCAGAGTATCTGACCTTCAGTCAGAAAATCAAACAACCCGTCGAAGCCTTCTTCAACCAATACAGGATAAGACTTTAGGAGCTCATTCAATTCGATTTTGTTTGATTCGATCTATTTCTATCTACCAGTGGCGTAGCGAGAAATTTCCTTCTGGGTGGGACAAAGGAAATTTCAAGCTGCACTATTGGTTGACACAATTGATCGTATTAGATCCGATCGAACTCTGTTAGAGTTGAATGAGACCCTTAATCTGAGCTTCAAGTGTGTGACGTGAACCAACGGAACGTTGAATAGTCAGATTCTTGTACGCGACGAATTTGATGTCCGATTGGTGAATCGGGAGTGATTTTGTCCACGACAGGAAAAGAAACTCGACCTATATAATAGAATCAACCTGGTTGTCTCACCTTATCGAGTTGCCTTTCAGAAGTTTTCTCCCATTCAGTCCGCAAATGCAGGACAGCCACATCCACCATCGAAATCCATCTGTTCTGCCTACCTCCCTCTCCCCTCCAGGGCCAGAATAAAGCATGTGATCAAGAGACACAGGTAGAGGGTACCGAGAATTTATGAGCACCAAACCTGTAGTTAAAGTTTAAAAGGATGGAGTCATTAAATATCGCACTCAGTCAGTTGTAAATATTAAATCTAAAAAGGAAAAAAAAAAAAATGAAATTCTGAAAATATAAAACTTTTTTGCGAATTCCAAAGCCACTCCATTCCCTATATTTATATTATTGTTGCATTTAAGATGTATCTTTTCATACAATAGACGCCCGATTATCCGGCTCCGTACTATCCGACCTAGTAAAGAATATTTGAATTGGGTCATTTGTAAAACTGGTCATGGAAATGCATGGGGAAAATAAAGAATATTAAAATGTTTTTCATTTTCTACCCCCTGCTTGCAACCTCCGTGCATTCTGATGCCCCAATAACACAGGTGGCACATTAGTTAGAAGCTGTCTCGCGGTCACTTTTGCACACGACACTTATCTATTAAATAAAACAATAAGTACTACTTCTGCTTTTGTTTTTTACCTAAAATATGTAATTACATGTGTTTTGAATTAAGTGGGGAATAGAGTTAGAAGATGGAACTCCGTCCTATCCGGATTTTTTGTGATCCGGACTGCCAATCCGCCACATTAGTCCGTATAATCGGGATGTATTTACATTTTATTACTTTTAGACCAAATTTGACATCTTACTTTATAATCTACTAGTGGTACCCGCACGGCTTTGCCCGTGATAGAAAATTAGAAGATCTCTTGGTTCGCCTGTATATTTACAAATAATGTATGGTGATTTTTCTCGCCAATTGGCTTGTGCCCATGTTCCGGTTCCGCGTTATGATAATTTCGTAATTTGCTCGTCCATCTTATGATAATTTTGTTCTTAAAATTGGAATAGAAAAAGAACCACATCGAATTTTCGAAAAATCGCTTCGAGGTGCGCACTCCCATGCTACAAACTAACTTTGTGCCAAATTTCATGAAAATCGGTCGAATCGTCAAGACGCTATGCGCGTCACAGAGATCCTGACAGACAGAGATCCGGACAGAGAGAGATCCTGACAGACAAAGAGACTTTTAGCTTTATTATTAGTAAAGATTATTTATCACATGTATCACTACTACTTATGATATATGTATTCTGCCGTAGCAGGTAAACGGCAGTATCTGCAGCAATGAGTTTGAGATACATTTGAAGAAACGCGTTTTGGATTCCACTGTAACAATGAGGAAATGGTGTAATAATACGCTGTTTTCAGCGGACAGCAAATAAGCAAGCTTGCACAATAAAGCTGACGTACAATAAATGACAAAAATGCGGAAAAAAATGACAAAATTGCAGTTACTGCCCTTTTCCTGCCCACGGCAATATTATACACGATAATATACGCAAGGATTTCAAAACGTATGGTAACAAGAGCTCTGAAGAGTACGCAGATTCTCTGTGTGAATAAAAACCACACTGAAATGAACGCAGCTTTCGAACCGTACCGGTGGATGGAGCAGGATGTCCTCTAACAGGACAAAATGTCAGTTAGAAGATGGCTGCGTTGACAGAAACGAATCCCGCCTATGAAACATGAAGTGTGATAAGGTTTTTGCGTTGGGAAGTATTGGACCACCCTCCTTACAGTCCCGACCTCACACAAAGTGACTTCCATCACTTTGAACTTTTAAAGAAACACAAGTGCGGCATAGAAGAAATCACCATCAAGAATATAGAACCACATCAAGATGACTTACTGAACACCATCATCGGTTATGAACTGCTGATTTAACAAGTGTTTCTTTTAAGGTCCAAAGAGTTGAAAATCACTTGGTACGAGGTCGGGACTGTAAAGAAAGTGATCCAATAACCTCTCAAAGCAAAAATCTTATCACACTTCTTGTTTCATTGGCTGGATATGTTTCCCTCATTGGAGTCATTTTCTAACTGACATTTTGTTCTGTTTGTGAACATCCAGCTCCATCCACCAGTACCTTTTGAAAGCTCTGATTATCTTCGTTATCTTCAGTGTGGTTTTTATTCACACAGAGAATCTGTACACCCGCCAGAGCGCTTGTTACCTTACTACATTTGTCTTGGCTGCCATAATACCTAAGCACCAAAATATTTCATTACTTCACTATACAGTGTAAACACTGAGAGGAGGCACCAGTGTTTTCAAAAATTATAGTCGGGTCCTGTCCCACCCAATGGCTCTGCAGCGAAAGATCACGATACTGTACACTTCTACTGCGGCATTGTGGTCCATTGAGGTTCTTGAGCCTTGAACACCAGACCAGACACACAAATTTTACATCTCATTCATATAATATGGTCTGATTGACGAATGATATAAAACAATAGCTTATCCATTTTGCTTTTCCACGGATTGCAACCGTGCATTAAATCTTTGTTTCACATTCAGGAAAACGATACGCTCTGCTTCTTTGACATTCGGGGAGGTAGGGATTAAACATTATATTTGTTCAACGTATGCAAATCAGACAGAAATCATTTCAAATATAAGTAATCCTCCATCTGTATTGGTAAAGGGATAAATACTTATAAACTTGCACTGCATGACCCTTTGGAAAATTTATCATTACTGTTTCGTAGTATAAGGATGTATTACAGATATTAAGCACAAATGAACTGGTTCTTATGAAAGTACTGTTATTTTTTTCTTGTGGAAATGGTTTTTAAGTAAACGAAAGACTAAATTAACAGTCTACGCAGAGGATAATTTATTGTAACGAAATTGTAGCATGCAAATTTCAAATCATCTTGTATATTAACCAAAAAAAAAAAAAACCCAAAATGTTTTAATTTCATCTTCTAAGGAGAAAACAGAATATATAGCCAGTTTTTATAAGAATTATTTTTTTCTTTTTGTTAAAGCTAGCCTAAGATACAGTTTCCTCAACCTTTTGAAAATGTCAATCGCATCAACCAAGCAAATTAAGTTGTTTTGCGCGAATGTGCATGCTGTTTTAAACAGTTCCTGCTAGTTGAAAAAAGTATTTAAAAGACATATTTGTATGAAATTAACGTATTTGCATAATTCACATTTTAATACTCAAGTGATTTTTCTGATATTTTGGGATTTCATGAGTACATTTGTTACAGTTTTACGCATTGAACATAATTCTGGGGAGAAAAAAGAAACAAAAACTAATGTTGAATTAAAAATTTTAAAAAACGCCGAACTTGAAAGCCGATCTCTTATTTAAATGAATCTCGCGGTCAGAACACATATGTAAAAGGTTAAAACAATTAGTTTTTCTCGAAATAACATGGGAAAGCACCGAAAAGGAAAGATAATCACATATAATATGCTCACTACGAAAATGTTGAATTCAGAAAGAAACTAGTATGTTGTGGTTATTATAAAACTTTTTTCTGTATCTTTCTTTTGAATTCTTTGTTTAAATTGGTATAATCGAAACTACTAGTTTTTGCTAATTGATAAAGCAGAACCAAGAGGGAAAATTGAAAATACTTTTAAAAGCTTTGATTGCTAAAACCAACCACAAGTATTTTATTTGTTGACAAAAAGAAACTGGTAACGGATAAAAGTTTTAAATCATTGCAGGTTTTCTCCTATTATCTGCCTACAGTGAAATCATTACCAATCACGAGAACAAAACGCCTGAAATTGTATCTAAAAAAAGTTATAATTCAATTTCTATGTAAGTGGGAAGTTCCAAACAAATTTCATCATTCGCAGAAAAATTCGTTCTTTCGATTGACAACCAATATTTCAAATATGCGAGCAAGTTTTCACTACAAAAACACAAACACAGCACTTACTGGTCGATTCATTTCTGGAATTGTATAAAAGGAAGTTACTGTTGCCAACTTATCAAAGAAAAAGTTTTGGAACTTATTTTTTGAAACAAATTACAAAGTGTTCCTTCACAGGTATGTCTACTCTAATTGAAAACAGTTCAATTGCAAAGGCAAACATCTGTATACGGTCCAAAAATTAACTGGATATGAGGAAGCTTTTCAAATTTCATAACTAACCTAAAGAAAAAAGAGTTGACGACAAGTAGACATACGATAAAATGGCTGCATCTATTCAACTAATAAAAAACAATCTTCTCGATCCCATAATTTTTAATTGTAATGCGACTCTAATGAAAAGCCTTTTGAGATAATTCATGCATCGCTCTTTTATCTACATGATGGCGATACTTTATTTCAAACATTGGTTCAGTGGTTTAAATGTCATTTGTTTTCCGTCCTGGCGAAACTTGTCCCACTTTGTTTCTTTAGATGTCAGTTTCACGTTTCATATCAGTGACTGTGAAAAGGAAATATCTATGGTGCAGAATAATTCTGTAATACACAATTACAATTGATTCAGTAGCTTCTTCAGCACGTTATTGTTTCATCGCGGATTTCAATGAACTCGGGAAAACAGTAAATACACCATTCTTAAGATGAACTTCATTCATGTAATTTCACATTATATTGTCCAAAAAAATAATTCTTGAGATTCTACAAGAGTAATTCCTGAACTTTGACCAAATGAATTGAAAAAGTAATTCTGTAGAAATTGGAAAAATTGTAAATCAATTAAAAATTTTCTGCTGAAGTTTAATTGAAATTAATTCGAAACAGTTTCAGTTTTCATATCAGCTTCTGAAAAGGAATTATCTATGATGCAGAATAGTTCGGTACGGTAACACACAATTACAAATGATTCAGTAACTCCCAGCACGTTATTGTTTTACCGCAAATTTCAATGAACTCGGGAAAGCGGTACAACTGTATTACATTGTTACAAGAAAGTTAATCCAATTAATTTTGTTTTTTTAATGTCAGAAGGCAATTGATAATTTAATCTCAAAAGAAAAAACGTGAAATGTTTTTTCACCATAGATATTACTTTAAATCCTTTCGCTTAGTAAAATTACCTTCCACATTAAATGTAAGCAGAGCTGAATTTACATAGGACTCACAAGAACTTCTTGCGTAGGCGCTCCTTCACATTTTTTTCAATTTTATGCAAACTTTTTCATTTAAGGCAAAGTTCAGGCTATTTATGCATAAAAATAGGATGTGAGGACTATAGAGCTCTTGCCCTTCTTTTAGTATAAATTAAACTCTGAATACAAAATGTGTGTGTTTTTCGTTCAAGTTCTCAGTGAATTAGTCTACTTTTTAACAGATTGGAAAATATAGCAGCACCAAGACATCGTCTGCAGACGCTCTCAAGAATCTGTAACGTTCGTCGCAGTGTTGGAGTGTTGCGCTATTTCTGCTACCGGGTTTAAATGTCCAGAGATAAAATGTTCGAAAGCAAAAATTGCACTAATGAAGGCCGCGAAGATTTATTTCCTCCAATCCTGATTTAATTCGCTTCTTACGTTTAAATTACGTTTTAGAACCAAGACAAGGAGCTTTTCGTGCGGGTATTAAAAATACAGAGATAAAATGTTCGAGATTTCCTCCGGTCTACAATATAGCCTAAAGCAAAGAAGGGCCAGAAGAGACATGATTCAGTTGTTTAAATTTATCAAAATGAATGTTAATGGATTAAATTTTTGCACGGAAAGCAGGACGAGGGGTCATTGTTTTAAGCTATTCAAATCTCAGGCCCCCTAATCTGGAACTAAGGAAAAACTACTACTTCAGTAGGATTGTGGGCACTTGGAACAGCTTACCGGAAGAGGTGGTAATGAGCAAGGGGTTGGATAGCTTTAAGAGGGCTATTGATCTTCATAAGGATTCTTCCAGTGCACAATTAGCTCTTTTTCAAGTCTAGGTTACGTTCTAGAACCAAGAAAAAGAGCTTTCCGTTTGGGCATTGAAAATGCAGGGATAAAATGTTCGAGGTTTCCTTTAGTCTGTTACTCAAGTTTAAATTATGTTTTAGAGCCAAGACAAAAGTCTTTCCGTTTGGCCATTAAAAAATACAGAGATAAATATCCAAAAGCAAAAATTTGAGTGCGGTAAATTTTCTTCTAGTACAGAATTAATCCGTTTTTCTAGTCTGGGTTACGTTATAGAACTAAGACAAAGAGCTTTCCATTTGGATATGAGAAAAAACATGGACAAAATGTTCGAAAACAAAATTACACTAATTAATATGGCAAAGGTTTCCTCCAGTCCAGAACCACCATTTCTCACACACCTCCTCACAATCGATATAGTTACACCTGAGCCCTCGGAGCGTAGTTGTGGTAAGTTGAAAATTATTCAAAGCTATGCGAAGGAGGGGAAAAGTGGTCAGACACACTGAAGGTAAATAATGCCTCATCAATAACTCTCCGTCAGATAAAAAGCTACGCGTGATTGAAGAGAGCATCCCATATTTGCATAACAGAGACTCTTCAAAACCCCTTCAGTTTCTAATATTAACTTGTGCCGGTTTCTATGGCCCTGCGGTCAGGATTCTTCTACAATGAGAAAGGTTCAGAGGCCACTTGAAATGGGCAGGAGAATTAGTGTAGGCATAATTTTATGCATGAATATTAAAGTGCTTTTCAGAATGGAGTCGGAAAATAGCATTCTTTTGGGAGTATGGGATCGAAGAAAATTAACTCTTACAGTTTGAACTGCGTTCTGTTTTTCATGATTTATTAATTTATCTGTTATCTTAAGCTTCATCCTGCTGCGTAATATTTGCACGTTGGTGTCTTGAATATTTTCTTAAGTGTTAGACTTTAAGTCAGAGTTTAGTTTGTAACAAAAAATGTGCAAGATCCCTATACTTCCGTGGGTACAGTATCTGCAGAAATGAGTTTTCGAGATGTTCGGGGGGAGGGGGGGGAACGCGTTTTGGATTCAATACTAAAAATGGAAATGTTTTAGTTAGAGATTATTTCGCGCTTTTTTTCAGCTGAAACCAAATAAGCAAGCTTGAGCAATAGAACAATAGATATCAATGTTAAGTGCAATAGATATCCAAAATGCAAAGAAATAACAAATGAAAAATTTTGCAGTTACAGCCCTTTTCTTGCCCACTGCAGAACAGTGAAATCTCGTTACAACGAAGTTCAAGGAACCGCAAATTTTGTTCGTTGTGACGGGAATTTCGTTATAGTGGAATTCAAGCAACGTATTAGAAATTGAATCGGGACTGAAATTTTATTTCGTTGAAACGGAAATTTCGTTGTAATGGTATTCGTTGTAACGGGATTTCACTGTATATTCTTCAGAATATACATTTACACCTAAATAATATGTACATAATTAGTTTCATTTCGACCTTCAAAATAAAAAATTTAAAAAACGAAGTACAGTAAGCCGCGCCGCCAGATAGGTTGCGTGCAAATACTGGTGTGAAACGGAAAAGAAACTCTTAAAGTATTGTATAGGTATCCTAAAATTAAGAAAAAGAAATTATTGGTATAAAAAAACATTTTAAATGAATTATTTGCTTGGTTCAAAGTCCACTTAAGGTGACTTTAAAAAACGAATTTTTATAAAAGTAGTAACTTGGAACGAGAAACGTTCGTCTAAATCCTACCTGTTTGCGTTCTAAGAATTCTGTAATTCATTATGTTGCATAGAGTATTACAATGAATATCTGTAACTTCGGAGTGATTGGTAACAGTCTTCAGAATGATATTTGGAATTCGGTGAATCACTGAGACTATTCTTTTTTTCTTAAAATAAAATGTAAAATATTATGAACATTATTGATGTTATAAAATGGTTTGAATATTATTGTCCAATCAAGAAAATAGAATTGTTGTTAGGTTCTCAGGCCCTTCATTAATGGAAGTCAATTGCCGCCCTGGTTTTGAAAAACTATTAGTATTATTATTATTATTATTAAATAAATGGACGTGCTTTTGCTGTTTTCCAATAAAATTTGCATACCCTTTGCCTCCCCTCTCCACGGAAAAATCTAAAACGACGGACCTATGGGTTCTCTTTTCTTATAATGATATATTTTATTCAGAAAATTTTTCTCCGAATGAAATAAAAGATTATGTTAGATGAGTAAATGATTCATCGTAAAAATATTTAACTACTGCAATTACAAAAGATACATAGCAAAGTGACTGAAGCATATTTTTTTCCTTTTTAACATTTCCTTTTTAAAAATATCTCATATTTAAAAATTGTGAAATTTCGGAATCTCCTTCGAATGATTTTGAGTCCTGTGTTGAATTTTAAACATACGCTTCCACGAAATTTATAGCAATAAATTTTCCCATGTTTTGATTTCAATAAAAAGTATTCTTAAACTAAACTTTAAAACTTTATTTTCATCGAGTAAAATTTTTTCTAACACTGATATTGTTATTTTGTAATAAATAGTAGCCAATGCCGAACACCACATATGAGACTCGGCCAGTGTTTGCATACACTTAATTAGGTATGGTGTATTGTCAGAAATCATTACTCATAATTTATAATTACCACTCATTATGACTTAGCTCGCTGTAAAAACGATTCAGAAACGTTCCTGGAAAATAATAGGCAGCTGATGTGCCCGATTTCAACCAGTAACATATCTTACAAAATACAAGAACGTTTTCCGATAATAGTTATTAACCTTTCTGAAATATTGGGTAATCTCCCTGTTGCAGCCAGTCGCGAACCATCTAGAAAAATGAAACGGAATTTATGTATTTGATTAGAACCTTCACAATTTCTCAAGAAAGCTCCAGAAGCATTAGAGTAACCACAGCCAAAGCTACGCGAAAATTGCAAGCAAGAACCAAGCATATTCCTTGCCTACAATTCCTGCCTCGCAAAGCGGCAGCTATCCAATGATTTATTTACTCCCATTGGGAGTTTAGTCAATCTGGACAGGCTGCAATCAATCTAAGTCGATACACTTTATAAACACACTGAGTCAATCTTTAAACTGGTAGCAAAAAATATTTTTCACACCAGTGAAAAGTCTGCATTCATGCATCTTTCAGCCATTCAGGAAACTTTCTTTCGAAGATATTTGCTTTTGCGGGGAAATAGGTGAAAACCTCTGAAATCCCGAAACGTTCCACGGAAATAACCAGTAACGTTCCGGAATTTTTTTTACAGTACTAGTTGCTTATTAAGGTTGAATAAGACATAGAGAAATTTCTTATATAAGTTTTCTCAAAAGTTAAATTATCGATAAAATAATTACAATAGTTGCCTAACTAAGTATTTGACCATCATTATGCAAAAATTTTAACAAACATAATAAGATTAATTTTTATAGCTGTTATTTAATACCTAGTACTCTTTTTTTTTTTTTTTTTTTTTGAAAAAAAAAAAAAAAACACTGGTCAGATAAATTTTTTCAAATTTTTACCATTCCATAAGCCAAAAATAATTGACAAACGCTGATCTACATCACCATACTTCCAAAACCATGAACTATAAAGCAGACAATCTGTATCAAATTAGCTGTTGTTATTGATAGGCTATAATTCGGAATACTTCCTCGTACCCAATCGAGAAAAAGATGTTACAAAATAATCATCTCGAGGGCTCATCCTCCTTCTATTATCGATCGGCGAAACAATATCTGAGGCTTCAGAGGATCCATCGCCCGCAGATCCAAATTTGAACCTAGAATCATTAAGAGGTTAAACCAGCCTGCACTTTCCCATTATAATCTCCCAGCTCTGAGCAAGAGCGAAAACTATATAAGGAAAGACTGGCTATTGTTAGAGTACAGTTAGCTTTTATTGCTTTCTTAAAAATGTTTTCTATCACGGGTCACGGCTATCACGACCCGATTTCCTTTTCTGGTGCGCCATTTTTTTTTTTTTTTTTTCTTTTTGTAAGGAGTATTCTTTGGAGTCTTGTTTAACCCAAGCATTGTCAGTTGGGAATGTGGGTGAAAGTGTTTTGTTTTCTCACTAGCACGGTTCATCTTTTTTTTGAAAGCTTAATTGATTTTTATCAGTCATTAATTTTACCACTCCCTACGTACACCACACCGTAAAGAATTACATGACATAAAGCATTGTTTCTTGAGATTTTTAGACTTGCAAACTGATGACGTGAAAAAAAAACGTGAAAAAAAAATCGAGGACCTGTGAGGGTCCTCACTTTCCCCCTCCCCTTCTCTTTTGTAAAAAAAAAAAAAAAAAAAACCTTTACTAGGTAAAAAAACTGTTGCAAAAGTTATTCCAGAATAGCTTTATTTTGCATCCCAACTTTTCAACTTTTTACTAGGAGTGCAATTGGATTTTTTTAGAAAGATGAGATACGTTTCTTTGTTGAAGTGCAAACGTTCATAAAACATTTCCAATTAGTTCAGAAATATTGAGGATTAAATTTGTACGTTTGACAAAATTGATCATTATGTAATTTGCTTTCTTAATTTTCTTTCATTTTAAAGCATGAACCAATTAATTAAGTAATAATACTGCGTTCAATTTATCATCTAAAATCAAAATAAACATGCAAAAATGCTGAAGAATTTAAACATTTTAAAATACTCATGAACTGGTTTTTCTAATGAGTTTCGATTAAATTTACGGAATAAAACATCTGAAGTTTAAAAAGTTAACTTTTGAAAAATCATACATCTAAAATATTAGAAATTAATAAGCTTAGTATCACTTCACGCTCAGTTTATCATTGCTATCCACATGTTTATAACTTAGGAACTGGGTGGGAATGACTTTCTATCATATTTCAAGTGACAAGGGATAAAATATTTAAAAGTAAAAACAAAAATTACTGCTTTCAAAATCATAATGTTTTACGTTTCTGAACATTCTCAAGAAAATAAACAAACATTTTTATCTTCATGGAATATTAGGAAATTTGAAGAGTTTCTTTTCATTAGTTTGTACCTTTATTTTCCTTGGCGAGTCGAGATTTTATTTGCATTCCCATTCCTCCAGCGGTCCTTCTTAAGATTTGTTTATTTATTTGATTCATTTTAAATTTTCTTGAAGTAATGGTAAGAATAATTTATAAGTTTAATGCTTTAATATCGATTCTTTTTTTAAGTTTCAATTGCATAGGTTTTATTTTAATTTTTGTCATTATGCTTTTCTTTTATTCATGACATATTTTTAAAAGGGTAAGTGGTGGATTTACCATGCCGCAAATACCACAATTGTGAAGGGCGCCACGACTATAGGAACTCCGGATATGATACAAAAGTGCACATGAAAGACGATTTATATAATTCTGTGATAAATAAGGATGTCTTCAAAAAAGTACTACAATTTTGCATGCATTTCAGTCTAATTTTTAAGATATTTTATTTCTGGAAAAAAATTAAACGGAAAGTTAAAAGGATTTAAGAGTTATACCACTGTATATAAAGCAATCAGAAAAGATGAATTATCTATTCGGGAAGAAATGTAGCTTTGAATGTTAAAAAAATTTAGTATTAAACAAGAAATATTTTTTAAACAGAAAAATGAAAATGAAGAACATATTAGAAATGAATTTATTAAAACATCATTGTAAGGATTTCTCAAGTTAAATATGATTGGGGGACGGTCGGTACTTAAAATGTTACCGACCCTCAAAGATTTTTTACTTTTCTTCGTTAAAGCACTTTTCTTACTAAAAAACACAATAAATGAGTTAAAATTAAACTATATTTTAAAAAGGAAAAGAGAAAGGAAAAACAATAGCCTATACGACATTTTTGCGTAAATTTATCTGACTAATTTTAGTAATTTTCTTTTATTTTTCACAAATGTTTATTCACTTATGTTTAATTATTACAGCAATTTCTTACCTTTACATTTGAATATATTGTGTGACATTTTTTAGTGTCAAGTAAAGTTTTATTTATTTATTTGTGATTATCTCTTTGTGAGAAAAAAAAATGTAACTTGAACAGTCAGCGAAATCTTTTTTACAAGTGTTCAACGGATCATGAATCGAAGGGAGTTTTCTGGCAGAAAAAAATAAGGAAAAACAGAAAATTCCTTATTAGTCAACAAAATTTTTACAAAGCTTTTACCGATCCGTGAGCAGTGGTGTTCCCATAGGATAGACTCCATATACGCCGAAAACTCGAACATTTTCTGGCCCATGCAAAGAATGGGACGAAGCTTTTTTAACCCTGCTAAAAAAATGAAAAGGATTTTTTTTTTTTAAAGAAATACGTTCACATAGCTCGATGCGGAATAGGTTTCTGCATACAATGCAATAATAAACAGAAAATCGTCAATTTTTGGACTTGCTCTGGGGTACAGATATTATGTATCGTGTGATCGCATACACATATTGTGCACAATGGATTGCTAGGAGTGTACACTCAAAAAAAAAAATGATGGGAACATCACTGTCCACGAAGTGAAAAAAAGTTGAGAAAAGCTGAATTGCGTGACTCTCTATCTACCGATACGCTACGGCAATTCAAAAAAAAAAAACTATCTTGATTGCTCCATTAATCGATTTGCAGATCGATTAACAAAAGTAGTTCGATGTGCAAACTTTTCGCTTTTTTTTCCATTTATTTCCGTAATTATGCCAACAATGAAAGCATACTGACATAATTGTCGAAGTTTTCCGGAAGTATGCTCATGAGGTGCCTTTTCCATATCGGTGCATCCCGCCGATTAAACCACAAGGCATAAATTGCTGTAGTTGGTAAAGAGAAAAAGAAGGTTGCGATTTCGCTCGCTTTGTGCCACTTTTATAGCCTAGGTGATTATTAAAGTGATAAAAACAAAAGGAGTTTAAGCTTTAGCTCTCAATGTGCTATTTATAACCTTTTAGGGAACAAATAACTTAATTGCTGCATTTTTTCCCTGCTGAAACATCTTTAAAAAAAGAATCAAGCATGAACTTTCACTTGTAAATCTGTCAGTATAATGATTCTTCTGATGAACAAATTTCCATCCTCCAACCTCGATCGTGTTCTAATTGTCTAAATTTATTCTTCAGCCATCCTGTTTAACAAAAATCCATCTTTAACCCCATCAACGGGTGGACTTCATTCCTGCCTAGAGCTTGGATCATGGGTAAAAAACGATTTTTTTTCCCTCTACCACGGTTAGTTATCTACAGATAAGATATAAAACACAATGGTAGGAGATTTATTAGACCAGATGTGGCTTTACTAAGTCGTGAGCTCTTTTATTCAAAGATGGGTGGTATAGAGGGAAAAAAGTTCATATTAATCTCTAAATTGTAATTAAAGTTTAATCTTGACAGAAATCGGTATGCATCGCCCAAGTTAATTAATAATATTTTGCGTCGTGATCAAAGCAAGGCTGATAACAATATAGGAACCTTGTTACTTTCTTAATTATGCTAAGAAATCATTTGTGTAACAATATCTTCTTGATTGAAAAAGTTTCATCTACGTTTTTTCCTTAATTAAAAATTCAGTTTTGTCCCTTCCCAGAAACGCATACACCTGTTTTAAACTGAATAGATATTTCGTTTTCTTACGTGCAGAACTTCTTCCCTGCATTTTAAATCTCATTACATTCTTGATCTAGATTTCAATTTTACTTTATACTTCCCGGTGAATTCTTTACCACAACATCTATTAACGGTTGAAAGAATTTTACCTTTTCTTAAGAGTTCTTCACATTAGCAGATGTAAAATTTATTAGTATTAAGGGCAATTCCATGAAAATGACAACTTCGAAGAAAGTTTTTTTTTTTTTTTTCATTAATTTTAAGTGGAATGGTTTTTTTTAATAGGCAATTTTACGGTACCAAATGCATCAATTGTTGCATAAGACACCCCCCAAAAGACTCCAAATACGTTAATTTCTTGTTTCGTTGCGTGAATATGATGAAGAACGTGGACTCTACTACTATATAAAACATTAAAAATTTGAAGATTTCCATAAACGATGTTATTATTATTATTATTATTATTATTATTATTATTATTATTATTATTATTATTATTATTTGTGCAGTAACGGCGTATTATCTCATAAACTACGTCCGTTATTGAGTCAAAAGGTATTTTTTAGACCTGGAGTTCTCAATTTCTGAGGTTATACGCACCCCATTGAACACTGACATAAGGTCACGCTCCTTTCCCATCACCATATGACGTTAATACAAGTAGTACAATAGGAAACTGAATCTGATTAGGACTGAAGCTAATTTTTAAGTAAATGTTTGGATAATTTCACACAACATTGTGCATCTGTTGCTTTTACAACATTGGTGAGAGGCTATCTCATTTAAGTTTGAAAGGGTGAGTGGGTCTGTTACTTAATATTCACATTTGACCACAAAATTGAGTAAGTTTATAATTTGTTATACTTTTTATCTTTTTTTTTTTTGGAGCAATCACGAATTGTTTATTATCCTCACTTTGATTTAGTAGATTTTACTTTTAAAAGGTGGGGGAGGGGGGATAAAATTACGTTTTTCAGGAAAAATTTCAGCACGGATGAAGTTATAAAGCAAACTTCATCGAAATACAAAATTTCCAGATTTCTTATTCCTATCATTTAGGATTGATGAGAAATAAAAATATCATGAAGGTATACATTCTAAATTTAATCGTTGTGATCAGTATATGGGTGCATATATGCCATAATAATCAGATCTTTATTACCGCATCCTAATGACCATTTCTTTTCTTTTATTTATTTATTTATTTTTATGAATAGCCTCGCATTACGTAATCTAGAACATGACCAGTCATAATGTGACGAGTGTGAATTTCTTCTCTATTTCCACTCCAGTCCATTAGTAGAAACAAGAAACGCAACGAGTTGGGTCCTATCGCAATCCGTGATTAAGAAAAACTTAATTTGAATTCAAGACGTCAAAACTCAAATTATTTTGTTTCTATTCATCTTTGTTCTTTTCTGTAACGAGCACAAACTTAAAAAAAATGTAATACTTCTTTAGAAATACTCTTGAAGTTGCCTAAAATAGTTAAACGTCCCGTTTTGAGAGAGAAAAATAATGATCAACTTATGCAAATGGATTTTGCTTTATGCATAATTTTACTTAAATGAAGTTTTTAAAATTCCAGGGTATATATAGGTACGCTGCAGGGAGCTTTGTTTGCACAAATAATCTCTCGTTAACACTGTTTACAATATAATAAAAAAGCCCTTTCTAAAAATACCGACAGTAAAAGGTGTGGCTGCATTCATTCACCGCATCTCACGACACTCAGTGTCAAAGGTCAGTCTGAGTGTTTTAGCTTATCCAGGTCACTAGGAAATTAAGAGATGGATTTTCCAGCCAAATTCAAGCACCGAGACATAGCTGAAGCGTTAGCGCAGGTTGTTTGTTTACGCTTTTCCTTTGAAATAGCTCAACATTAATTTAGAACTATACTGGGCGCAAACGGGGGAGCATTGGTTTTTGGGTCATGACTGGATATTACATAGAAAGAAAATTGAAATGACGTGAAGAATTTTAATCTAAAAAATTTAATTTTATCATTAAATGCAGGGACTTTAGGTATTGGATATGCTGTGCGTTTTCACGTTGTGTAAAAAACTATGTTGCCGTTTATTTATGGGCAATTTCGCGGGTAACTGACTGACATTTTTGAAGCAAAACAATACGTAGTTTAATATTCAACGCAAAATATTCATTGTAAAAACAATCTTTTCTAGTGAAATATTGTATTTTTCAGGCTGAATTCAATGGTATAAATTAATTCTTAAAATACTTTTTGAACGATTTAAAAGGGAAAAAAAGTTAAAAACATGGTAACTGACTGACATTTTTTTTAAATGTTAGTCAGTTGCATGTTTTAAATAAATATTTAAGAATCATACAAAATGTGTTTCGGGAATTCAACTACGCCATTAAATTCAGCTTAAAAATACAATCTTCCAATGCAAACAATTACACAACGTAAATTTTGCGTTGAATGCTACAAAATACAAATTGTTTTGCTTCAAAAATATCAGTTAGTTACCGGTGGAATTGCCCTTATTTATTTAAGTACTTATTTTCAAATCTTGTACGAGAAACATCTTTTAATTCGTGTTTATTTCCTGTTATTTTTTAAGAATCAAAATTATATTCAGATAGTTAAACATGAAAAGCGTCATAATAACACTCATTTCCACCAAATTAATTACGGATCAAAAAGTAATTTCCATATTTTGACAATATTCGCTATCTTTATGAATGTTCTCAGGCTTGTAGGTTTGATCTAGAGATTGAAAGTTACACTTAAAATAGGCAGTTGGATAAATCGAACTTCGCTGCCGCCAAATGCGCTAAGAAGTTTTCTGTGGTTATATTAGGACTAGATCCACCTCTATTTAATATTAAATAATGCTACGCAACAAACATCAATTGTAACATACAATTTTTACTATTGTATTTTTTTGTGCTTGTGTGCTGGCTCCAACAAGCAGAAGAATGTAATAAAATAATCATTTATCAACAGCTTGGTCTTTTTTTTTCAGTTAAGAGAGTTTTTTCACTAGAAAAATCTGGATACCCTTTTTTGACATCACTTTCGTGACCAAACTCTGAAAATGAATGAAAACCAATTTTGTTTTTATTCGAAACAATATTGTATATTTCTTTTCCCACTACATTTTTTCTTTCTAATGGGGCTGCGTTAGGCGACTTAACCTTTTGCATACCATGGCATCCAGTCTTTCACGTACTTCCATGAAGGCACAAGTGTCAATGGCACAGATAATTTTGACACCCAGTTTCCCACCAGATGGAGGCACCTGGGCTCTCTTCGATGCGAAGCTGCACTAAGCATTTAGTTTTGCCGTGGGTATTCAAACGAATACTCAAAGGATCTTTTACATGCCGTATTATCAGACGACCATGAGCGCTGACGATATTCTGCATGCTTTCTCAGTATCGACTTAGGAAGCCTACGGTAATAAAATCATACATTCATATCAACACCAAAAGACTCCAAAATGATATTGATAGCACGAGCGCTTTGATTGATCCTTAGGAGAAGGATCATGACCCATACAGAAGCAGCAACATGAAAACTTCCGTAATAAGTGAATATCTCATTTATACTTAACATAATGGAACAGAGCACATAACGATAAGTAATTGGCACCTCTTAAAACATTTTGTTTCTTCGATTTCGATGAACTTCCTGAAAGAAAATAAAACCCCTCAAGCCGTAATAATTTGACCTAGCGGCGTCTGGTAAAAAAGGGGGGCAATTTCAGTTTGTTAATGGTGTCACGTTACTTTCGCTCTCACACGAAGATTTTTTTCACTTTTTATGAACTTCCTCCTTTGTTCGGGTCATGCAGATTAGCTTCATTCAATTTCGGATCGCACAGGGAAAGGAAAATTTTATTGCCACTGGCTGAAGCTATTTCCCTTCATCGATCTTTGAAGAAGATTGCGACTATGTTTCTTCCTGCTAATTAAACGTATGCTAATACCATCCATCACGCACAGACAATGCCAAACTTTTTGTATCGCTGTGTAGAGTCATCATTGGCGGACAGAACGTGTGGCTAGGTGGCCCTCGAAGCAAAGATAACATGCGGATTTCAATTATAGAAGCTCCACACACACACACACACACACACAAGAAGAAAAAAAAACACCACCAGACAATTCCCATTTTGCATCAGTGCAGTTTAGTAATCTGCAATAAAATTTATTTTGAGAGACTACCAAAAATGACATCTACAGTTGGCGTTATAAAAACCAACGTCACGATGTGCAACTAGCCAAATTAGCCCGACGTTCGAGAGGGTAGGAGCAGAAATCGCCCCCCCCCCCGATCCCCATCCAGACCCTTCCTTTAGAGGGGTCAAGAGAGGAAAATTGTCCCCCCCCCCCTCCTTGGCCCTTTTTTTTTTACTGTGGTCGTGGTTTTTGTTATTTTTCGACTTAATAATATGTATGCATTGAGCACATACCTTTTGACCCCTCCGTAGAAAAATATGAAATGACGGGCCTGCTTCCATCCCTGGCTTTTAGAAATATATTGCATTTATGCATGTGTGTATATTTATTGCTTTTTCTCATGATGTATTGAGCATATAAAGCTTTCTCACGGAAAGATGGCGGGTGAATTGGAAGCGCAAACGGATCACGTCATTTTGTAATAGGTAGAATCAGCCGAGAGCGCGCAAACAGTCAAGTCAAGTGCTCTTTTGCTCTTTCTGATCCTACTTATTACAAAACGACGTCATCCGTTTCCGCTTCGAGTTCATTCGTCATCTCTCAGTGGTCAAGCTATACCCTTTCTCCATGGAAAATTTTTAAATGACTGACCTGAGTCTGAGCATCCTAAAATGCTCGTCGTGGAGAATAATACTTATGACTGTTACAATGGTACCACATTTTTTACAGATAACATTGTTTCTTCTCGTCGTAGCATCAGAAAACCTTCTTTACTCTGCAGTTCATATTAATTTACTATGTATATCCATGTTATTTAAAATATTTTTTTACACTTTGTTTATCTATAATACAACCTCTGACAAAAAGTTCAATGAATGAAGTCAGAACGGCCGAACTAGCATCACTGGCGAAGCAAAAAGCTGCAGGTGCTGAACCTCACCGTTGTTGAGTTGAGTGTCGCTTGCGTTCCATGTAAGACTAGTTTTACAAAGTGCTTGTTTAATGCGTTGGTTCTTAACTGAGGAAAATGAATGAACAAAACAGGTCAATTTAAAGTCTGTGTAAACAGCTCCTGGCAGAAACACAGTTGCTGCAAATTGAACATCCTCCATACTCGCCAGATCTGAATCCTAAAGACTTCTTCCTATTCCCACGACTCAAACTCGCTTTGAGAAGAAAGAGATTTAACTATATTCCTGACATCCAACAAACGTGACGAAACTTTTCAACTTCATCCCGAAAGAAGACTTCTTGCAGAGTTTCCAGGACATGTATAACAGATCTCAGCCGTGCATGGGAAATGAATATTTCGAAGGACAGTGTGGTAACGTTCGTAAATACGCAGCTGGCTACGGCATTAGAGTCGGCATGGCTCAACACCCCAGAGAACACCTTCAGGGACCTATGTGACTCTCTTCCTGTACGTTTCGCAACAGTCCGCTCTGCGAAAGGTAGTTATTCTGGCTTTTGACAGATGGTCACATTAATGTGACTGGACTGTGTATTTCCTCTACGTTAATGTTACAGGACTATTCACCGAACTTGATTGTCAGAGGTTGTACTACATGTAGAAGGTTTTACCTCTCGGCAAACCATTTTTATACAAATGTCTATGTATTATAGGAGCGTACACTTTGTTTATCCCATCGAACGAAGCCGTTTCTCGGCTGCCATCGAACCTGATCGACCACTGGCGAGACAACAGACCGGATTTGACTCTGGCACTGCTCAACCACGTTGTCCAGGACGCCGTTTCTCTTGACCAACTGAAGCAGGGCGGCAGGATGTCATCGCGGGCAAATGATGCAACTCTTTTCATCAATAACTACAATAACGAAGTAAGTCGAAGTGTCAAGTGTGAGTAATATTTTGAGCTAGTAAGATGGGGAACAAAAAAATCCTCGTTTTCTTGAATAACTGCAGTGCTAAAATAATTATGTTGCGAAATACATTAAAAATTCTTGCTCTAAAAATTTACTTCCCTTTAGACTTGGTGTCCGGTTTTCCGGACATGAAGTTTGAACAGCTGCCAACTATATAATACTTGATTAAATTAGTTTTTTTGAGCAATCACGATTGCTTATTGTTCTCACTTGATTGTTTTGATGTGCTATCATTTTATTTTACCGCCAGCAGCCTCTGCAGCATCACCGTCGACCGGCTCCTCACGATGCTGCTCCTATAGTGAAAGCCGCCTCCAGGTTGCGTCAATATCCTACACACACGCGCATACACACAAACACATACACACACATACATACACAAACACATACACACACATACATACACAAACACATACACACACAAACACATACACACACTCAAACACATACATACACACATGCATACGTACAGGCACCTACACATGGACACAACTACCCACACACTCATGCCTGCAAACAGATACAAACACATATGCCTACACACACACACACACACGCCTACACACACACACACACGCCTACATACACACACACACTCGTGATTGCGAAAAACATAATTTGAATTCCACATGTCAGTATTCAAATTTTTTTTTTTTTTTTTTTTTTTTTTTTGAGCAATCACGATTGCTTTTTGTTCTCACTTGACTGTCCTTGACGTTCCGGTTCCTTTTCCAGCTTGGACCAGGGCTGCAGCACCACCGTCCACTGGCGGCGGCGCGGCTGGTCCTGAGCACTGTCCACCGGAATCCACTTTTGCTGGGCGGTGGCGTCCATGTCCCACACACACGAACGCCTACACACACACACACGAACGCCTACACACACACACACGAACGCCTACACACACACACACACACGCACGTACACAACACTCACTCACACACATGCATACATACACTTACGCACCCACGCACCCACACACATGCGCCTACACAAACACACACGCTCGTGATTGCGAAAAACATAATTTGAATTCAAGATGCCAAAAATTCAAATTAATTTTTTTTTTTTTTTGTGGTTCACTTTTCACCTTCTGCATATTTATCTATGCAAACATTTTTCGTTTTGAGGTTGCCAACATCCCCTAATAGGAATGGGGTCGTTTACGAAATTTTAAAAGTATTTTTTTCTGAAAGAGCATGCTCAAAAAACATAGAATTTGACCATTTATAAATAATTTGACGAAGTTTAATATACATATATTTTTTAATTTTAGTCGGTGTGCAGGTTCAATTTAATTCTTTCCGCTTCTGCGCGTGACATCACAAAAGATGAAATGCCATTAATGATATATTTAATTAATATATTAAATATTAAATTACATAAATCGGTGCGTTTTCATTGTTTACATTTCTTGCCGATGACATCACAAATGATGAAATGCCATTCTGTGTTGACATTTTCACAAAGCAAAATATTTAATTCGCATCCTTACTCACATGTTCTTGCAACGATACAGTTGATAGCAAGCGTAGAGTGTTTTTTTTTTTTTTTTAATTCGCTTCTTAATTATCATAACGTGGAAACGCGATAGACAGCAAGCGTAAGCATTCAGCGCACCAGTGGAGAGTGTGCCAAAGTTCATCACTTGTGATATCATAAAACCAAGCCAAAAATCGGACATTTTAAAAAATTAATTAAAAATTTAACGTTTTGAAAATAAAAGATTTTCCTCACTTCACGTTATTATTATTATGCATACAGAGTACCCACTAGGATTATGACTTCAAAATAACATATAATTAAAATTCGCGATATATGTCAAAAGAGAAACATAAAAGCAATACTTATATAATTTGATACTATTATGAATATTATGAAATTTTTTTGATCAGATGATTCTACATAAACGAATTATGCACAAAATTCGATTTTCTTAAAGAGATTGGTGCTTACCAAATTATTTTTTCGTTCTGAGTGTATGATAGAGCCCGCGTGCTATATATGATCTCATTTCGTACTTCTTCATTCCTAAATGGAGGAAATCAAGGTAAATGCTGACCAGGAAATCACACGATCAAGGAAATTCAAAAAAAAAAAAAAAAAAAAACGAAACTGGTAGGATTTGGAAGAGCATCGTAAAATATGTTTGTGGTACAACAATTATGTGCCCTCGCGACCCCATTATCGAAATATGAGTTATTAAAGTTTGCTGAAATTTTAAATAAAGTCGCCAAATTTAGCGAGTCTTGTTCAGAAATGGAATGAACGACGCGAATTCAACATCTGCATCTGACAAGACATTTCATTGCCATTTTTTGTCATTTGTGAGCAAAGTGCGTAAAAGATGTTTTAAGTACATTCTTCACTCAGGGGTAGCTATTGGGAAGAGTGGGGGGGGGGGGGGGTTCGTGGCACAGACTGCTCCATTAAAATTTTTAGAGGGTTGCTTTTAGAGGTATTCTTCTGGAGGACGGCTTATTGTTTTTGAAAAATGACAACTTTAAAACAAGGTTAAACTTAAGTTTTATCTTATTATTGGTGATTAAAGTAAGCCCACCACTTAAGGGGGTCAGAAGGTGACATTTGACCCTCCTGGTATTTAAAGAAAAAGTATTTACATGTACTTGCAAAAGTGTAGTATGATAGGGGAGGGAACGCCGTAACCCGAAATATATATATATATATATATATATATATATATTTTTTTTTTTGTAAAAACAATGCAAATATAATGAAAAGTGATTTTAAACCACCTTTTTTTTTCTCTCTCTCTCTCTCTGGGTAGTCCCATAAACTCTAAAGTGAGTTCCACCAAACATTTTTCCCAACTATAGCAATGTGTACGTTTATGTAGCTTTTCGGTACAAAAAGCATTTGCCTTGGTAAGGTAAAACGTAATGTCTGCAAATTTTTCAGTTTTCATTTTCATTTTTTTTTTCTTTTCTTTCTTTCTTTCTTTTTTTTTTTTTTTTTGCTTTTTTGTCATCCTCTATGATTTATCTTTAGTGTACAGCTTGCTTAGTTGGTTTTCGCTGAAAATTAAGCAAGAAAAGCACGTTATATTCAAACGTTTCTCTTTATGGAATCCGAAACGCGGTTATTCCAATAGTATCTCAAAAAATCATTTCTGCTGATACTGTGCGTTAACTTCTCACGGAAGAAACTACCCTTTCGCCAATAAAATTTTTAAGAGACTAGTCGGATAAAAGTATATTTTTGCATTTTAGTGGGTTTTAAGCAGGGTTGGCCAGATTGGACCCAATTGGGTTGGACCCAATGGGTTTTTTTTTTGAAAAAACCCATTTAAAAAAACCCATTATTTAGCCCACTTTTGGGTTTTTTAAAATTTTCTGAGAACTTTTTTAAAAAAAATAATTAATTTAAATACTTTTACAATTTAAACTTCTTTTTTATTTCTTCTTCACAATAGGCAATGGACATAAAAAATGAATTTTGAACTTTAATAGTATTTCTTAACTCTTAAGGGCATTAAAAAATGCTTCAAAGGTTTTAAATAAGTATATTTAACTTTTTCCTTCAACTGGTCAATAAGGAACTCAAACTATGTTGACTAAGTCCTGTCACGTCAGATTTTCTCGATATTTGCAGATTGTACAAAGGATACTACTTTAGCTAAAAGGCTCTCATGTGAATTATTTTCTGCAAACCAACACGTCACAAAACTCGAATAAACAAGGTATATTTTTTAGAAATTAACAGGTTTTTCAAATGGTCGGACAGAAAACGGAATAGGATGTACAGTATTTTCATTATCTTACGAAAAAGTTTAATATTTCTTACTCTGTACACAGAAATAGAAAAACAGGCAACATAAAATTCAAAGAAATGTCTTAATTAAGCTGGAATTCAGTAAAACGGGATTTAAACTACTTGAGGTTCTACAGTAGTTTTGCATATAACAAAATGAAATACAATAAAGTAAAATACAAAAAAAAAATGTCGCAATAAAAAACGAACAAATAAACAATAGATTTTATCACTCAAGAAGTAACTTTGCCTTAACTGTTGGTAATCATAGAAACTAAAAAAATCTGAAACTTCACCATTCTTGAATTTTGTTGTCTTTTATACCCTTCTTCAGAAAACGCTGAATTTTCCAGCTTTTTTTATCAAGACAATTTTTGTGCTTTGTCCATATACTTATGCTACAATATGCTACGAGTACCCCACCTTTCCCCTAAAAAAAGACAAAAAAAACCCACATTTCTTTTAAAAAACCCAGCTTTCGTTGGGTTTTATTTAAAAAAAACCCAAAAAACCCTGGGTCCATGGGCTTTTTTAAAAAAACCCGGGTTTTTGCCAACCCTGGTTTTAAGTAGATTTTACTTTAGTACTTTGAAATGTTAATTACAATATTATTGATATGATATATTTTAAGTATTTTCTTATTATTGTTCTTTTAAGTATTAACTATGAGTATTTCTTTTAGATTCTGTGAAAAGTTAAGTTGTATACTTAAAGCAATATGAATTTTTTAAAAAAACTTCTTGTTGAGAAATTTTAATTAGCAGATCAATGTTAAATACAAATAAGAGAAAAATAAAATAAAAATGAAAGAAGACTGTCGAAAGGAAAAAAAAAATATGCTACTGACCCTGACAAATATGAGACTGATAATGCTTAAAAAATAAAGAATTGTGGCACTAGGAACATTTCATAAATTTAAGTGTTGTGCAGATATTGCAGCGGTCAAACTCCTTCGAAAAGCAAAATTGCAACGATGTTTCAAATGGAGGTGGCCGCGTTTGTAATAACCCAGACTTTACCAGGCATATTGTATCTTGCCCGAGTATTGTGGTGCACTAATCTGGAAATGAATAAGTGATTGTAGTTTGATTGAAACATAACGTGTAAAAGTTACTCCAGTTATTCCACAATTTTTAAAAATGAATAAATAACACGCAATATGCTGCACATTTACGTTAGCCACGTTTAGCTGTAGTGACAGGTTTTGTTGGGACGGTAGGGGATTGTTATAACGAACGTCGACTATATTGATAGTTTTTAAGAATAAAAATATCTATTTCCATCTATACATGATGTACTTTCCGATATCGATAATTTTGAAGTGCATATTACAATTCAAAATTATCGAAAAATTATTTGCAACTTATTATCCGTTGTTTTCACTTTAGAATGTAATTTTTCTTTCCATTTTAAATTAAAAATTAACTTTTTTTCCTCACAGGGTTCAGACAATAAAAATTCATGTATTAATAATAGCTTAAAAAAAAAGAATGATACCATAGTCCATGAACATTTTATTTCAACATCAAATACTATCTATTTAATTATCTATATAAAGTATGAGCTCAAATTACCCTGTTTTTGTACTTATTTACAGTAATTCACCTAGATTATTAAGAAATACTTACAACATATTTCATTAATAAGAGTTCACACTTAATACACTTAAAATACAGTAACATTCTGAAATGTATTATTATCACGAACGGAATTCTAAAATTTACGTTTAATTTCATTATAAAGTTGTCATTCCTCTGAATAAAGCTTTCTACTTTCCACTTCATAAGCTTCATGATTATTCTTTAATTTAACCCACACAAGTAAAGTATTAAAGCAAAACATCTTTCACACGCTTTGCAGATGACCCAAAATGGAAATGAGATGCCTTGCAAGATGCAGACGATGAAATAGCGCGGTGTTTTGAATTTCTTGCCAAGTCTTTAAATTAGGCGCCTTTTCTTGAGATTTCGGCAGACTTTAAGACCTCATATCTCGAAAACGAAGGGACAAGGGCACACAGTTTATGGGTCAAAAATATGTCTATATATGCTCTTTCGAATGCGACCATTTTGAACTTTTTTCATGATTACTGAAGTCGTGTGGTCTCCTGGTGAGTACTTTTATTTCAAATCCACGACAGAATCCTGGTTTCGAAGGATGAAATCGGAATTAACTTGCTTTGCATGCAGGAACTACTTTTAACTTGTTTGACAAATCCATTGTTGATTACGGACGAATATTTTTGCCGTACAAAGTTAAAGCACAAATAATCTAAACTGAAGCCTTTTTTTCAACTAGCTTATTTTGACTTTGCTGAAAGTAGTAAATCTGATTATTTTCAAAGAGATTGGTGCGGAACATTTTTTTGGACCTGAACAAAATAATTGTTACTTTCAGGTTATGTATCAAGAAGTTCACTGATTTCTACTACAGGTTAATATATAAAAACATTGTCATCACCCTAATACCCACGCTTCTCATAAATTCCTTAAAAAAAACTTATTTCCTTTGAAAAAAAAAGGTCCTTAAAAATATCTTATTCCTTATTTGAAGACCTTAGACATAGCAAAGAGAGCCTTAATTTTTACTTATGCTTTGGGCTACCATGTGTATTTCTTATGATCATTTTGTTTCGACCATGACGGAGAAATCAACTAAACTAACCGTACAAATAACCACTCGCGCAACCGGAATGTTCTCGCCGAAGGGGGGGGGGGTATAGATGCCATAGCAGTCTCCATGGGTATTTATATGAGGCAGTGCTAAGCAAAAGGAAGTTTGTGCCAAAATTAAAGATTTTGAGATAACCAGTACAGATGGTAGGTGAAACTCTCCTCTGCCTCTGGGCAAGAGATAGTACTAATAGCCCTAGTAGGTGCTATTAGACAGCATGATTTAGAAAAAAAATTCAATGAAAGCCAACCTAGGACCACGACTTTAAATGCGTTTTTCTTCCAAACTTGAAAATTTCCACTTACATCCTTTTGCTACCACGGATATAACAACTATGTAGAAATTATGTGTAAAATAGTGGTTGTTTTTAAAATTCGTACCCAGTTTTTCCTTTACAACCTTGAATTTTTCTACCCCTTTGAACTTTTCTTTCCTAGGCTGTCACAGTAAATGGACATCGAATCGTCTACGGTGATATCGCTGGCCCCAAAGGAGGTACAATCCACGTGATTGATGGCACTTTATGTCCGGTGGCCGACAGAGACATTATAAATACATTGCGAACGTGCAACAAATATGATGGCTTCCTCACACTTGCCGATGTCACGAAGATGCTGGACACCATGCAAGATGGTAATTTATATTCAAGTTTAAAAAACTTATTAGTTAAATTAGTCATTCCACTTACTCCACGGTAATACTTAGATTTAAACCCAATCATATGAGTGCGTATACGTGGGATGATAAAATATTCATTTGGAACGCCATTTTAAGAATAAGAGCCAGTCAAAGTCCAGATAACTTGAACACCTTAAAAACAAAGAAAATTGCAAGTTGTTTCCTTGTCAGAGCTGTTTTGGATTTATGTGAAAACATCTGCTGAGGGAAAAGGGAAACAGAACCAACGAGAGGCTTTCTCAGCCCAATCGGAAACTAGGGGCCCGTCTCTTGAAGAGGCCCGCTAGGAATCGTAGTAGTACAAATTTAACAAGTTTCATGGGGGCCCAGCGACCAAACTGACAATGGACCCGCCTTGGCGCGAGGCCTTCGCTTGGCGGCTCTTAGCAGCCCTGATTTTGTATAATATAGTGAAAGGTATCGGCTAATTGCCATGTAGATCTGTGAGTCATCGATTGCAACAGATTCTTTGTCAATATACGTTTTTCCATAAACCAATTGACGATTAAAAAGTTTCTCCCCCTTTCCAAAACTCAAACAATTTCCACTATGTTTGTTTTTGGTCGAAAACTTTTGGGATGGCTACAAAGCAACGCTTTTGAAATGGAAATTACGGAGCACTTTTTAATCATAACTATCGAAATGGAAAGTTTTTAAATCGTAGCAGTCATATCGTCTCCTCAAAAACGTCGTAATGCACCTACTCGCAGAAACAAGCTATAAGATATCTTACTGTTGTTCTGAGGCAACAATATAGTGGAAAGCTTTTGAGAGGGTAATGGTGGAAAACTTTTTAATCCTATTTCCCCAACAGAAAGCTTTTCAATCGTAACAGCCACAGTGGAAAGTTTTTTAATTGAAGCCTTTTCCAATACGGTACGTTGATTGTAATCTTTCCTGAAGTTTCGGTGAAGTCAATATTGAAATTTCATATTTACCAATTCGGTATTAAATGCCTCTCTTATATGCTACAACGTGTGCTCCCAATGCAATTCTATGAAAAGATGGAAATGCAAATAAAACCACTAGCAAATAAAACCACTAGTAATTTGAGAAAAAGGGAGTTATTTGGGTGTAAGTTATATTTTATTAAATAATTTCAAAACTAATCATTTGATATGTCTACAAAAATTCACTGCTCTAAAGATCATACATACCATACTGAAAATAATTTGCCAATACAATAACTGAAATTGATTTCAAAAAAAAAAAAAGTTCAGCTTTCTGCAGATGGCAATATGTACAAGCCAAACCAACTACTACTTCCAAATAGTGCTGCTAGTTAACCTTTTGCTCTATTAGATGAATGAATTAACCAACGTTTTGAAGCACAAAAATTGCAAATTACTGTCGACATGTGTTTTGGTGTTACATGCAAATGGGTCTATTAACATGAAATTTGTAGAAAACTATTCTAGAAAGTACTAATGCTAAGCTGAAACAAGAAAAAAAAAGAAGAAAAAAGAAAATTAAATTTATTACAGGACTATACAGAGTTAGTTCAATGTATGTCATTTTTTATACCCGAATTCTTAACGCCTACTCTTTCTGTTTAATATCTAGCAAAGAATTTGCTTTTGTAAAAATGTTTCGTAATTTTATGAATTAGAAATAATGTGCTTCAGATTTCTGTTATTTTATGTTTTTACTTCCTTTTACAAAAATGGAAGTATTGTATTCGCGAAAAAATTTTCACTCAAAAATCGACCTTAATTTCCATTTTGCTCACCTCCGAATGAATGTTGAGTTTTTTTTCGACCCGACCACACATGCATATATACCAAAGAACGTACAGGCCCCGAAATATCCATTTTGACGATTCACGAGTTAATTACAACGAGTTTTCTCGTGACGTCTGTATGTGCGTATGTATGTGCGTATGTACGTATGTGCGTATGTATGTATGTGCGTATGTGCGTATGTACGTATGCGCGTATGTATGTCGTATAACTCAAGAACGGTATGTCCTAGAAAGTTGAAATTTGGTACGTAGACTCCTAGTGGGATATGGTTGTGCACCTCCCCTCTTGGTTGCATTCGGGTGTTTCTAAAGGGGTCTTTTGCACCTTTTTGTGGGGACATCATTGTTAATTTCGATGCAAACTCAAGTGGTTTTATAATTTGGCGGACACTTGTTTTTTTAGATGGCCCATATACGGTGTTTTTACCCAGTAATGAAGCTTTGACCAAAATACCGGCAGAAGAGCTATCAGTACTGAAGGAAAATGTAACAGTTCTCAGAGGTATGTATTAATGACTTCTTTTGAACAATTTTTTATGACCCATTCCTCTATATACGAAGTGAAAACAATAAAGAAATAAGAATTTTTTTTTTACTCCACGATTGGAGTTTATTTCAAATAGTGCGAGATTTATTACATTTAAAAACCTAGTTAGTATACAATTTTCATTATTTTCAAGTTTCTCCTTCTTAAAATAATTCAGATGTAAATTTAATAAATGGTAGTTAGTTAGAATGCATTTTTCAAAAACTAATTTTGATGTAATATTGCATGCATGTTCTTGCAATAAGCGGAAAAAGTAATTACAATTTAACTACTTATCTATGCATCATTTTCAAAGGACAAATATTACAGCTAAAAATAATAATTTTACACTTAACATAGTTAAGTATAATAATTATTACAAACGATATAATAAGATTATATTAATTATAACATAACTGCTATATAATAAATTATTATTCAAATGTATTATAATGTGTTTATGTAATAATTATAACATACAATAGGTATATATTATTTAATAAATTAATAAGTATAATATATATTATATTATAATATGTTTATATAATAATTACATGCAATATATTGCAATACATTTGTATAACAATTATATCAATTACTATATAACAAATTATTATAATAATTTCAATACAATATAATTGGTATACTTTATAATTGTTTAAAGTATAACAATTATTATTATATTTAAGTATTTACACTTAAAAGAATGTTTCTCTCAGTAACCTTTAACTTATTACATAATTTTACTTAGTTTCAAATCAAGTAATGAATTTTAAATATTTGCTGCATCAATCTAAATATTGTAGCAAATAGTTGCAGAATGAGTTGGAAAGAAATTTTCTGAGGTTTTAGAGGAAGATTTAAAAGCTACTTTCGTTTTTATGCTCAATTTCATGGTCTTCATTTTCTACCTCTACACGTTTTCCCTCTCAGTAGACATCCAATTCGAAGAACTTTCTCTAGATCATCTTTGTATACCATTTATTTTCGCTTCTCTTATTAGACCCAGGCATGAGTCAGGAGTATAACAGAACTGCTGACCACATGACCTAGAATAACTTTTCCCGTAGTGCGTAGCTAGTTCGATTGTGGAACCCCTTTTATACTAATTGAACGGCAGAGACAGGCGGGAAAAGGTAAAACAACTCTTCTGCTAATGAACTTTCTTTTCAAAATACTGAGTAAGAAAAGGTGGAAATAATAGAGAGAGAGAAGGAAAGAGAAGCGCCGTGATTTTACCCAAGCTGAGACGCGAATTTGATAAGAGGTTCATGTAAAAACTACTATTATCTACTCAGACCTGAAAATTCAAATCTTCAGTTTATCACCAGCGGCTTATTCAGTTTCTCACAGTAACTCGTAGTTTAATATCACTATTTTATCGACAGACGATATTAAACTAGGTTTGTTTAAAAAAATTTTGAAATTCATGTTGCGTCAACCATCAATTTTTATTTTTTAAAAATTTGGTGTGGACCATGTGTAAAAGAATTTTTGTCCTCTTTATTGCCGTATTACCCCGCATTGTGCGGCATGCCTGGAAAAAGCGAGGTTGAGCAGCATGTCACGAAACTCGAATTTTCTTACATGCCGGATAGTTCGAGGTTTAGTTTACTGCAAAACAAAAGTGAATTTCTCTATTCAGTTCCAATCAGAAAGCAAATCACTGTAAGGAAAAAAAAATTAAATCCCGAAAGTAACCTTCTTTCAAAAAAAAAAAAAAAAAGTGTATTGCATATAATATAAGCTTGTGAATTATGGTAGGTCATTATTAACGGATTTAACTATATGCCAATAAAGTAATCAATTCAGAAGCAATCATCGTTACTGCGATTTGTTCATATTTTTTTTTAATAAATTTGTTTTAGGTTCCTTTTAAAGAGGTAAGTTTAATTTTTATTTATTGAATAGCTATGGTACATTCTTTAGCACTGGTTTAGGGGCTGTGACTTACTGCTTAAATGTTTCCTTACTTAGTTTTAATTAATTTTTTTAATAATTCGTTATTAAACAATATTTTTTCTTGTTAAAATAACAAATAACATTGTTAGTAATTATTTTTTTTTCAAAATGAAACTGTTTATTAATATATTCATTTTCATTTTTATTATATTAATTTTTAAGATGAACATGTATATTATTTTTTATAGTATTATTTTTTTTTCCTAACCTCGATTTTTCCGGCATGCCGGAAAGGACTAGGCAAGTGTTATTGAAAATCTGGTGGCCCCCGAATGCATGCCGGATAATGCGGGGTAATACGGTAGATGGGATTTAGTCGAGGTTATTAACCAAATTAGCAACGATTTGTAGCTATGATCCTTTTTCTGATTTCTGTTAAACAAGTATAAAAACAAATTACCGTTTCTACTCATTTTAATTGTATATATCTCTTTTTACTCGACTGCGCGTGCGCGACGCAAAGGAGGGTCTATGTATGTATGTCTGTTCCTATGTGGCATTCTACAGGCTAAACGCCTTGGCCAATTTTGGTCATTCTTATTTTATGCAAAAGACAGTTCAAAACTTTTTAAAATCTATGAAAACTTATTATAAAACATAGAAATAATAAAACTTTTTGCTTACAAATTTTCAGCTCACATCGTATAAGATTTTGACAGCATTTGTTACCGTGATTTTGTTGCTATGAATCCTAATCGAAGAAGTATGTAAAATGTACAATCCTCATAACAAGTTTGACATTGCTCATTTAGAAATGTGCACATTTCATTTCAGAGTTTCTGGAATATCACATAGTTCAAGGAGCTTATTTCAGTGGTGACTTAAAAGATGGACAGTATTTAACTACACTTCACCAAAAAGAACCTCTTCGAGTTGGAGTCCGTGTAGATGGCTGCTACAGTAAGTTACTAGCAATTTTTAGTTTCTTGGGTCAAATTTTTTATTGCGTCATCTTCATAGCTTTTGAGACATAGATATTTAGAACGAATTCGCGAAATCAGTTCTAGAATTATGTTTTCAGATTCTGCAGTAAATTGAAATGGAGCCAACCAAAAGTAGCAGTTCATAAAATCTGTCACTGATCACATCTATTATTCGCATCCTACTGATGTTTTGACAAAGCTTCACGAGCACTTAAAAACTTCTAATTCTAAAAGACCGATTCCTTAAAATGAACTGTGCAGTACGATTTAATAAAAAAAAAAAAAAAAATCAACGGCCGTTCTTTTAAACGGCGAACGGTTTGTAATTTGGAACATGGTACTGATGTACATTAATAGTACTCTTGTCTTACTTCGTTCGTTTGTTCATTTTAACGATGGACGGTTTAGAGCGTTGTGCCAGAAATGTATTTGTTTCAGTTCGTGCATTTTTACTTGTAATCTATTCTACATAGGAAAGTGGGGACACATTATTTTTTGTTCCTCTTTTCTATTTTATAATAAAGCATTCGGTATCACTTATTTTTCGGCTTTTCGTCACCATCTTGTTTAGATCGAAAGTTAATGAATTAAATTTTATAATTTTTACAACCTACTGACTGGGATTCAGAATTACAATTAGTTTAATTCAGTTATAATTTTGAATTATTTTTATTTAATTATTTTAAAATGAATTTTCAAAAAGTTTTTATCTTATTTTAAAAAATGAACCGAGTTGTTCAAATGAACAACAGATAAATGTGCACAGATAAATATGCAGTAAAAAAAAATTAACGATCATCTGGTGAACGGAACATTAAGAAGAAAGACATTTGCAGTTCTAGAGTTTGGTTACGTCACTTTGCGGTGATTTATGAAACTAGCCAAAGGGATCAAATGTTTCAATTTTACGCTGACAAGGCATAAATGTTTCAATGGACGGATCAAAACCTACGCAAGTGGGTTGGTCTTGTTTTACCTCTTTCAGCTGCCAATAGCCAGAGACTGCAGTGCTTCCTATAACTTATTTGAATAGAGAATTTCCGTTCCTTAACCTTAATTTTCATTTGGCTATAGTTTTAGTTTCGGCGAAAAAGGTTGTAAAAGGAACAATACGTGTAAGTTCCAATTATTTTATTCTAAAACTAAAAATAACAATTTTGTTTCGTTTCAGGGCGACTCGTTGACGCGAATAATTCTCCTCTTTTCAAGGCAGACATTCCGACTAAAAATGGAGTAATCCACGTAATTGATTGGGTGCTTAGGCCTGGAGATTTGCACTGGTGTGAAGGAGTCATACTTCCTTGAGCGAGGTCATGACGTTCTTTCGAAAATTTTATACTTCAAGTACTTCTCGCACATCTTTAGAGACTGTGACAAAAATGAAACAGTATTTATATTTGAACTTTTGAATAATTTCAGTGAACTATCAGTTATCTTTTGTATATTTTTCTACTTGATCACGAGTGCCATCAATTCAAATTAACCTTACACGTTAGTTACTTCTTCACTCTTCACAAGATTGGATTATGTATTTATGTTTCTCGAGAGTTTAATGTGCATTAGGTATGAAAGTTATTTTTTCTTTCAGTAATTTTTTACGGGTAATATATTTTAAATTCATGTTATCTGTAAAAACACTTCTTAAGTCTGTAGGTGTAGTTTCTTCATTTTTATGTTGCATGAATCATGTTTTCTTTTTGTTTTATTCCATCAAAAGTATTGTTCATTTGTGTCATTCTGAGAGTGACGGTTATAAAATTGTATTTCGTGTGCATGTATTTTAATGTGTATCTACAAATAAAAAGAAATATCTGTAATTATGTTTTTTTTTTCATTCACACAAAAGCCTCCATTTTTTAGGAGCCGGTTAACTGGCAAATAAACTGTTCTGGAAATCTCGTACTTGAAAATATTTTGAAAAGAATGACATTTTAAATGACAAAGAAAACTTTTGGCTTCCTTTCATTTCATCCAATATTATTCATTGTGAAAATATTACTTCAATACCAAATGTGGACCTCATAGGGTTCGGAAGGGTACCAAGTCAGGGCCGTAGACAGGGTGGGGACAGTCGGAACAAATCCCCCTACGAAATTTTAACCTCTCTCCAAAAATAGATCAAGTGATTAATCTACTCCTTCCTTACTTTACCGTATTATATACAAATCTTTCAGTCAGACATCTCAGTTCTCGCCCCTCCACATCCACAAAAATTCAAAAAAGAGGCGTAACAGATTTACATGACCAAAGCTTCCATTTTTTTATCCGATCATACTTTTGATGAAATTCTAAATTTTGTTGACTTAAATAAATTAATGCTAGTTAATGCATATTTGTAGCCTTAAAAATATCAATTTATTTTTTGAAGTGGTGATCGTAAATTACTTTTCAACTGTGACTATTTTCACTTATTTGCAAGAATTATTATATTCGTTATTCTAAAAGCCCCGGTCGCATGCATTCGTAATTGTAAACGTGCAATAAACACTGTATAAGTGTACGCAGTCCTCTTATTTTGCTGAGTCTCGAATCAGGGGCGGATTCAGGGGAGGGTCAAAGGGTCAGCTGACCCCCCTGTGACAAGAATTTTATTATGATTATCACCAATCTTCAAATTTTTAGATTCGAAAAAATAGTACATGGAATCAATGTTGACCTGTTTCTTGCTACGTTGTGTAAGGTATTTCTTCTCAGCGGGTCACAGTACAAAGAATGGACTGGGTTCGTTTAAATGGGCTACTGCTATTTTCAGTTTTTTCGTTCATTTTCAAAAGCACAATCACATCTAATGAGCTTAACCATTTAAAAATTCCTGGAAGAGGGGATATGAATGGGTTTTCGTCTCATTGGGGGGGGGGGGAGGTGCACCATAACCCTTGAGGGGATGGGCACCATTTTTAAGAGAAGTTTTTTTACGTAGGAGATTTTACGCCGACCATTTAAACTTGACCCCCCTAACAAATATTTCTGGATCCACCTCTGTCTCGGATCGTATATAAAAACCTCATTACTCCTTGAATGAACAATTCCGGTGTAATATAAATTAATTATCAAATGTAAATGAACTGCAGTAGAGTCTCGAAAATCCAAGGTAATTAGGGCTCATTTCACATTGGACTACTAAAAACTCGGATTGTCCGAAAAATTCTTCCAGATTACAAAAATGTACACCATTTAGACGACATAAGGAGAAGCACCTTTTACTTCCTTGTATAAAGAAAAGAAGCAATTGTCTTCAAGAAAAATTAGTCACTCAAATTGGAACATCAATTTCCCTTTTAATCACGTTCAAACAGATTTTGACTTATTTTTCAATGTCCGTTCGTATTGTTATAAATCCTGTAAATAGTAATTATTGTAGTAACGTAACCTGTAAATAGTTTCCGTAATGAATATACAACCCCTTTTCATATGGCTAAAGTATACAACCCCCTATTTCCTTTTTGTTCATTGATAAAATTTGATAACGGTCTACTATTTTCCAGAAGCGTGTGGAATATTTGAGAGATTTCTTTTCGGTGTGTATATAAACCGTTACGCTGGATAAAGATGGGAGTTTCGATTGAGATTTCGAACTGAGAGCGTATTTGCTCTGTTTATAGCGAGGCATTTCGCTGTGTTGTTTTCGTATTTGGAAGTAAATACGTGTGTAACCGTTAAGTTTACGGTGTTGAGTGATATTTGCTTAATTGCTGATGATTAATTTAGCAGTTGTTAACGATTTCTCCTGTACATAGTGTAAATAAAGCTCCTGTGTTTTTATCAAGAACTGTGTCTTCATTTCAAGAAAGTGGAAGTCGCGCCGGAATCCGTTACAATTGGCGCCCAACGTGGGGCTACTTTAGGACTTTCTTGGAGTAAGTGTGACTTTGGATATTTTTTCATAAAAACTTTTTGAATTTGGACTTTAATTTTATGGTGATTACTCGCGCAATGGATGAACAATTAAAACAACTTCTTGATGCAATCAACTCTATAAAAAATGAATTGGCGGCTAATCAAGACCAATTAAAAAGTGATTTGACTGCAAGTTTTACTGCAAATCAAGAACAATTAAAAAATGATATGGCGGCTAATGAAGAACAATTAAAAAATGACATTGCGGCTAATCAAGAACAATGGAAAAGTGATTTAATGGTGCTGAAAAATGATTTAGCTTCTAACCAAGAGGAAATTAAAAACGACCTTACTTCGGTAAAGACTGTGATGGAAAATAAATTTAATGAGATAGAGCATCGAGTTGATGCTATTGAAGGAAAGTTTGAAGCAGTTGAAGGCCGATTCATCGCAGTGGAAAATAAAATCGAAGAGAAATTTGAAGAAAAATTCAGTACCGTTGAAGGCCGAGGAATGCTGTAGAAAATAAATTGGAAGAAGAAGATAGAAAATTTCACCAACTTAAAGAAGACATCTTTAAAGACCTGGAGAGGAGATTGGCGACCGCGGAAAGCTGCTCTGTACAGTTTGGCGCTCCCACATCGGTTGCTCGACCGCCCATTAAACTTGCCACATATGATGGGAAAACTTCGTGGCAGGTTTACAAAACTCAATTCATGATAGTGGCGGAAGCGAACGGATGGGACTCTGCTACCAAGGCCTGCCATCTTGCAGCATCCCTGAGAGGTGACGCAGCGGACATTCTTCAGATCCTTCCGGACAGCCAGCGCCTGGATTTCGCCGCCCTCACATCTGCGTTGGAGCTTCGCTTCGGTGAGAAGTGCCACAAAGATTTCAGCCGACTCCAGCTGAAGTCCCGTTTCCAGAAAACCGGGGAAACCCTGCAAGAGCTAGCGGCGGACATCGAGAGACTGTCTCAACTGGCTTTTTGCGACTGTCCTGCGGATGTTCGAGACAACCTGGCACTCAACTATTACATCGACGGGGTTCGAGATCCGGAAATCCAGAAAGCTCTAAGGATGGCGAATGTCAAAGACCTGAATTATGCTGTTGTGTATGCGATGAGATACGAGGCCGCCCAAGAAGCAACCCGTGTGGATCGCCATCTAATCCGGACTCAGGAAGCTGATGAGTCTGATTCCAGGTCGTCCCACCTCGCTGAACTTGAGAGACAACTCGGTGACTTGACAAGACATCTGAGCAGCATAACAGCCCAAAAGAAACAAGAGCAGAAGTGCTGGAAATGCGGTAGTGAAGGACACCTGCGAAGGAATTGTCCGGCTCGCCAAGCTACGCGAGGGAAGGAAATCACCACCACCAGAGCTCTGCAGATTTCCTCTTCTAGTAGTGGCAGTGATGGACTTTTCATTTACGCACATGTAAATGGGAACCCGTGCAGACTGATTGTCGACACTGGAGCCAATGTGACAATCATTAGGACAGATGTTGCTCGTGAATTTGGATTGAAACTGCTGTGGACATCGCCACGCGTAAGTCTCCAGACTGTGACAGGTGACAAAATCGAAATTGACGGTAAAGTTGACTTGGAAATAGTGTTTGGGAATGCCACCTACCATCATACGGCATTCGTCGCTAATATCACGGACCCCTTCATTCTCGGATTGGAATTTTTGGTGAAATATGACTTCACTCTTGACATCAAGACTAATGAGCTGCACTCGATGAGAGAAGACATAGCCGTTTTCCCTGCAGAAAGTGATGTAAAATCCGCACATCAAATAATAGCCCAAACAGATTTATCGATTCCCTCAAGGTCAGAATCATTAATACCTGGCTCCCTTGAAGAAAGCAATAATTTTCGATTTGGACTCATTGAATACCCTAACCTAAGCAATAACCTAAAAGGAGTGCTGGTAGCATCTACGCTTGTGGACCTTTCTAAGGATGTAATTCTTGTGTGAGTCGCCAACGTGAGTGAAAGGCCAAGGAATATCCGGAAAGGTGAAGTGTTAGCAACTTGTACTCCAGTAAACTGCATCATTAGAAGAATCAATTCCCCCGAGACTGTGTCTTCTGAGTCCTTGACATCGAAGTTAATTGGGAGTGCACCATTAACGAAAGATCAAAGAACTGCTGCGGAACAATTGGTGGACGACTTCAAGCATCTGTTTTCATCTACATCGGAGGATGTGGGCCGGACGAATTTAACGCAGCATAGGATCTACACTGGAGAACACCCCCCTATTAAACAGCATCCAAGACGACTACCGTTCGCCAAGAAGGAAGAGGTTGAGACCCTCCTGAAAGAGATGAAGGAGAATGATGTAATCGAGCCTTCATCCAGTCCTTGGGCCTCTCCCATCGTCTTGGTCCGAAAGAAAGATGGCTCCACCAGATTTTGTGTCGATTACCGACGACTGAATGAAATCACCAAGAAAGACAGTTACCCTCTTCCACGGATAGACGACACCTTGCAAACTCTTTCCGGACACAAGTGGTTTTCGACCCTGGACTTGAAGAGCGGCTACAGGCAGGTTGAGATACACCCTGATGACCGAGAAAAGACAGCGTTTACAACTGGACAAGGCTTATGGCAGTTTAAAGTGATGCCCTTCGGCCTCTGCAATGCACCAGCTACGTTCGAGCGTCTTATGGAGACAGTGTTAAGAGGACTTTCCAACGAATCCTGTCTGGTCTACTTAGACGATATCATCATCGTGGGACGCAGTTTCGAAGAACATCTGGCAAACCTTAGGAAGGTGCTGCAAAAGCTTAAGGAAGCCAATCTGAAGTTAAGCCCGTCCAAATGTAATTTGTTCCGCCGGGAAGTGGACTACCTTGGTCACATCATCTCTTCTGAAGGCGTACAAACCGATCCAGAAAAGGTATCTGCGGTCAAGAGTTGGAGTCGTCCCGAAAACATCCATCAGCTGCGAAGTTTCCTGGGGCTCTGCACGTACTACAGGAAGTTTGTAAAGGGTTTTTCCAGCATTGCACGACCTTTGCATAAGCTGACGGACAGCAAGCAAAAGTTTGAATGGTCCAAGGAATGCGAAGATGCATTTCTACGACTGAAGGAGGCTTTAACATCAACGCCTATCCTCGCCTATCCTCAGCCTGAAAAATCCTTCATCCTGGACACTGATGCGAGCAACGAGGGCATCGGAGCTGTTTTATCCCAAGAAATTGACGGAAATGAACATGTCATCGCTTACTGGAGCAAATGCTTATCAAAGTCGGAGCGAAATTACTGCGTCACCAGAAAGGAGTTACTGGCCATAGTGAAAGCTGTAGAACACTTCCATCATTACCTCTACGGCCGAGAATTTCTGCTTCGGACAGATCATGCATCGTTAACTTGGCTTTTGAACTTCAAGAATCCTGAAGGCCAGATAGCCAGGTGGATACAGCGGCTCCAGGAATATGACATGGAGATCAAGCACCGAAAAGGGTTGTCTCACGGTAATGCAGACGCTTTATCAAGGAGACCCTGTCCTGAGAACTGCAATTATTGTTCCCGAATCGAGAAACAGTATGGAACGACTAGCCCTACCGCCTATCAGGTGACAGTGACTCCAATATCATCAGAACCTGATCCATGGAGTGACAACCAAGTTCGAAAAGATCAACTTGAAGACCCCGACATAAAACCAATTTTGGAGTTCATGGAAAGTGACAGTCGGCGCCCTAGCTGGCAGGACGTTTCCATCTTCAGCCCTGCAACAAAAAGATACTGGGCTTTATGGAACTCACTCCATTTACGGAACGGCGTACTGTACCGAAAATGGGAATCTGATGACGGCAAAACGTCTAGGTGGCAGTTACTACTTCCCCGATCAAGGATTTCAGATGTTCTGAAAGAAATACATAGTAGTGCGACTGGAGGACATTTTGGTGTCTTGAAAACCCTCAATAAAGTTCGGGAGCGCTTCTTCTGGAGCAAGGCGAAGGATGACGTGGAGAAGTGGTGCCATTCTTGTGACGCCTGTGCTCTTCGTAAAGGACCGAAGAAAAGAAGCAGAGGGAAGCTTCATCTGTACAACGTTGGAGCTCCTTTCGAACGAATTGGGATCGACATCCTGGGTCCTCTACCAAGAACTGCTGATAGGAACAAATACATTCTTGTTTCCATCGACTATTTCACCAAATGGCCCGAAGCGTATCCCGTTCCAGATCAAGAAGCTACCACCGTAGCAGAGACTCTAGTTCAACATTGGATCTCGAGATATGGAACACCTTTGCAGATTCATTCCGATCAAGGGAGGAATTTCATCTCTGCTGTGTTTAAGGGCCTATGTCAAATTTTCGGAATTGAGAAAACTAGGACAACACCACTACACCCACAATGGGACGGCATGGTGGAGAGATTTAACCGCACAATCCTGAATAATCTCTCACTTATGGTCTCCAGAAATCAACAGGATTGGGACAAGAAGCTACCATTGTTCCTGCTGGCCTACCGCAGTGCTGTCCACGAGACTACCGGATATGCCCCATCTCAGATGCTCTTCGGACGAGAGCTTCGGCTACCTTGTGATCTCGTCTTCGGTCGTCCTCCGGATGCAGGATCCAGGATCTCCAGGCCCGGTTGGAAGACGTTCATAACTTCGTACGAGAGCGAATCAACATCGCGGCGGAGAAGATGAAGACCCGATACGACACAAGGTCTACTGGACATGAATTCAACGAAGGCGACAAGGTTTGGTTATGGAATCCCATCCGACGGAAAGGTCTGTCACCCAAATTGCGTCGCATTGGGATGGACCCTACAAAGTCCTCAACCGACTAAATGACGTCGTAGTGAGGATCCAAAAATCACCTAATGCAAAACCTAGGGTTGTACATTATGATCGGTTAGCCCCATACTATGGCCATAGCTCATGAGTACTACGTAAACAACAATGGTTGATAACATAAAAGTTGTAGATAATTTTTGCTTTTAATGTTTAGTAATATTTCTTGTTATTATTGTGTTTCCTTTGCACTATTGGTTATTATTTAATGTGTGTAATTGTGAACTTGTGATAGAAGTTTGGCACCCTTTCTGGGGATTGTACTGCCCGGGACGTGCAGTCCTTAGGAAGGGGGCAATGTTACAAATCCTGTAAATAGTAATTATTGTAGTAACGTAACCTGTAAATAGTTTCCCGTAATGAATATACAACCCCTTTTCATATGGCTAAAGTATACGACCCCCTATTTCCTTTTTGTTCATTGGTAAAATTTGATAACGGTCTACTATTTTCCAGAAGCGTGTGGAATATTTGAGAGATTTCTTTTCGGTGTGTATATAAACCGTTACGCTGGATAAAGATGGGAGTTTCGATTGAGATTTCGAACTGAGAGCGTATTTGCTCTGTTTATAGCGAGGCATTTCGCTGTGTTGTTTTCGTATCTGGAAGTAAATACGTATGTAACCGTTAAGTTTACGGTGTTGAGTGATATTTGCTTAATTGCTGATGATTAATTTAGCAGTTGTTAACGATTTCTCCTGTACATAGTGTAAATAAAGCTCCTGTGTTTTTATCAAGAACTGTGTCTTCATTTCAAGAAAGTGGAAGTCGCGCCGGAATCCGTTACAGTATTTATGTGTGCAAATTTGTAGGCAAGCAAAACATACATTTTGATTGCGCCCGACTCCTTTGGCATGACGTCTGTATCTATGTGCGAACGTTCGTATGTATGTATCTTGGGTAACACAAAAATGTGTAGTTGTAGAATGTTTAAATTTCGAATATACAACTCATGTGGCATAAAGTTGTGCACCTCGTTTTTACTTCCTTTTACAAAAAAGGAAGTATTGTATTCGCGAAAACAATTTCACTCAAAAATCGGCCTTAGTTTCCATTTTGCTCAACCCTGAATGAATGTTGAGGTTTTTTTTTTTTTTTTTTTTTTTTTTTCAACCCGACCACACGTGGATCAGTGTCTAAGAACGTATAAACCCCCGAAATATCCCTTTTGACAAACCCCGAGTTAATTACAACGAGTTTTCTCGTGACGTCCGTATGTACGTATGTGCGTATGTATGTCGCATAACTCAAGAACGGTATGTCCTAGAAAGTTGAAATTTGGTACGTAGACTCCTAGTAAGGTCTAGTTGTACACCTCCCTTTTTGGTTGCATTCGAGTGTTTCTAAAGGGGTCTTTTGCACCTTTTTGTGTGGGGGGAATCATTGTTAATATCGATGTAAACTCAAGTGATGTTATAATTTGTATACACTTGGCGATATATTGCCATATATATGTGGTGCCGACTCTGGTACACCCTGCTACACTTGCACAGCCCTTCATACATTTTAGCTTTCTTGTATGTAAAACTCGCCAAGAGTAGAGTCCGGCGACAGAGCGAACAGCGCCAAGGGCGGTAAAACTTTTTGATTAGTGAATAACTTTGAGGAGACGAAACACGTAAGACGTGATGTAAAGACGAGCAGCAAGACGGCTGCACTTCTGCATTGTAATCATTTTTGTAAATATTAGTTATGTGTAGTTTAGTTATTAAATGTTTAGTAGCTAAAAATTATGTCATCAATGAGTGCTTCTATAAGTGAATACAAGCATTTTCATAGTTATTACCAGTAGCTCGGCGTCCCACAAAAAATTCAGAAGTGGGACTAAGGATCGATATGAGGAACGTCTACACCCAAATTCTTTTGGAGTATAATGTTTGCAAGTGTGATTAACCGGAAAACTAATTGATACTGTTTCCGAAAAAAAAAAAGAGAACTGAGTCAAATGTGACTGTGCCTTGTGAACTATCTTAAATTCTCTGTTGGATTATCTGATTTAAAGCATCCGGAAAAGGGGTGAGTGAATTTATTTTCTTCAAATATGCAGTTGAAAGAGATTAAAAACATTGACTTTGCGCTCAGAAACTTTAAGCGAGAAAAAATAGTGCTTCTCCACCGTTTTATATTTTCTGATAACGGGGATAGTTCCAATAGAAAGCGCTTAAGAAATTTTACGGGATTTGAATACAACCCAGAATCAGATGAATTCAAAAATAAATTAAAAGACATTGAGAAAAATTTTTCTCTTAACGAAATAATAACTATTGCAAATTTTTTGAACATTCCCTTGGAAGGAAATAAATCTGAGTTGGCAAAAAACATTCTCTCCTTTCTGACAGATATTACTGCCCTGTCAAAGATCTCGGAACCTTCCCAGTCAGAAGATGACTCATTCTCGGATCATCAGCAGTCCGGTCAGAACGAGGAAGTTATTAGTGACGATTTATCTGCGGGAATTGAAAACAAAGTAGCACCGCCGCCTGTAATTAATTATTCTGATTCAGGCAATGTTTTGGCTACGAGCTATCTTTTACATTATTCTGATATTGAACACTCCCTGCCGAAATTTAATGCAGAACCGCATGAGAACATTTCTTCTTGGGTAGAAACTTTTGAAAGTGTGTCTAAGTTATTTAACCTTACTGAAGTTCAAAAATTTATTTTTGCTAAACGCTGTTTTGGAGGAAATGCCGCATTATTTATCAACACCGAACAAAATATTAATTCTTATGAAAAATTAAAGAAAGCGCTAATCAGCGAATATTCCACACAAGTTAATTCGGCTTCGCTTCATAGTTTAATGAGCGAGCGTAAAATGCGACATTCTGAGACTACGCAAGAATATTTTTTAAAGATGAAACAATTGGCTCTTTCTGGACGTATTGAAGACATATCTCTTATCAGTTATGTAATGAAGGGAATTCAAGATAAACCGGAAAATAAAACAATTCTTTATGGAGCGCGCGATATAAATGATTTTAAAGAAAAACTCGAAGTATACGAAGTAATGAAAAATGATTTGGCTAGAAATGAGAAACCTTTCGACAGAACCAAGCAAAAAATGTCAAATGATGATCGCTTAAAAAAGAGTGGGTATACTTCCAATTTCAAAAGAGATTTAAACAATAAAAATAAGATACACTATGAACAAAATAATGAGAAGACGCGATATAACACTAACAACGAAAATTATAAAGAAAAAATTTGTTACAATTGCGGTTTGAAAAACCACATTTCGAAAAATTGTGTACACAAGGATAAGGGACTTAAATGTTTTCAGTGCGAAAATTTTGGGCACAAAGCTTCTAATTGCCCTAATAAGAAACCAGACGTTGCTCATTTAAATGTTCCAAAGAAGAAAAATTTAAATAAAGAAGTAAAAATTGGTAACTCAGTGGTAAAAAATGCTATTGTCGATTCAGGGTCACAAGCCACATTAATCCGGGAATCAATTTTCAAAAAATTGAATTCTCTTGGTAAGCGATTTCAATTACTTCCTTTAAATACTGTTTTGTCAGGATTCGGTAAATGTCAAGTAAAACCAGTTGGAGTTTTTGAGAGTGATATTCAAATTGACAATTTTAAATGTAAAGCAGATGTCGTTGTGGTGAATAACGAAATAATGGCTTGCGATGTAATTATCGGACTAAATGTTTTGATGCAAGGAATAACAATAATTGATGATAATGGTGTTACGATTCAAGCTAAACCCAAAGATGCAGAACATTATGATGTTTTATCTGTCTTGCCAATTAATGTATGTGTTGAAGAAGTTGAAATGAATATTTCCCCTGATATTCCTCTTGATTTAAGATCTAAAGTAAAGACATTGATTTCCAACTATGTGCCTCAAAAAATTAAAACCACTAATGTTGAGTTAAAAATTTTGGTAAAAAATGACGTACCTATATCGCATCATCCCCGTCGGTTGGCATTCTCAGAAAAAATGATCATCGAAGCTCAGGTTGCCGAATGGTTAAAAGAAGGTGTAGTGGAACCCAGTTCCTCTGAGTATTGCAGTCCAGTGGTTATTGTAAAAAAGAAAGATGGGACACCGCGCGTATGCATTGATTATAGAAAACTAAATAAGGTTATAGTAAAAGATAGATTTCCTCTTCCACTAATTGAAGATATTTTGGATAGACTGCAGGGCTCCAATATTTTTAGTACTATTGACCTCAAAAACGCTTTTTTTCATGTAAATGTAAGTGAAGAGAGCAGAAGATATACGTCATTTGTAACTCATGAAGGACAATACCAATTTCGCCAAGTCCCTTTCGGATTATGTAACTCTCCGGCGGTCTTTACAAGATATATCAACACTATTTTTCGAGAATTAATTAATAAGGGTATTGTTTTGCCTTATATGGATGATATAATCATTTTGTCTTCCTCTCCCGAAGAAGGTATTGAACGCCTTGAACTGGTCTTAAAAACTGCAAGCGAATACGGACTTGAAGTAAATTTTAAGAAGTCCCATTTCTTGAAAAAACGTATTGATTTTTTAGGACATGTAATCGAGGGTGGAAATATTTTCCCATCTACTTTAAAAACTAAAGCAGTTCTTAATTTTCCAGAGCCGACTAATTTGAAAAAGGTTCAAAGCTTTTTAGGTTTAACAGGATATTTTAGGAAATTTATCCCGAAATATTCCATAATAGCTAGGCCGTTAAGTGATCTCTTGAAAAAGGATCGAAAATTTCATTTTGGAGTCGAAGAAAAACATGCGTTCAACCAATTAAAAATATTGTTAGCTGACACACCTGTTTTGGGAATCTACAACCCTAAATTTGAGACTGAACTTCATACGGACGCTAGCCTAGAAGGGTATTCTGCAATTTTGATGCAAAAACCCCCAAATGAAAAGAATTTTCATCCAACCTATTTCATGAGTAGAAAAACGACTGATGCCGAAAAGAAATATTCTAGTTATGAACTTGAGGCTCTAGCCGTCATCGAAGGGATAAAGAAGTTCCGTGTTTACCTTTTGGGTATCCATTTCAAAATTGTAACCGATTGCGCCGCGTTTGAGAAAACGTTGTCAAAACGAGACTTATGTACCCGTGTAGCTCGTTGGGCTTTGTTACTACAGGAATTTAATTATGACATTGAACATCGTCCCGGAAGCAAGATGCCACATGTTGACGCTCTCAGCCGCTCCCCTATCGACGTGTTTGCATTTCAGTCGATAATTTGTTGCCACAGCTGAAATCAGCTCAAGATAAAGATACTGAAATTAAAACTATTAAGGAATTACTTAAAATTTCAGATTATGAAGATTATTGTGATAGAAATGGAATATTATATAAATTTGTTGAAGGTAAAGAATTAGTGGTTGTGCCAGAGAATATGCAAACAGAGATAATAAGAAATGCGCACGAGAAAAGTCACTCAGGTATCAAGTATACTGAAAAGGAAATAGAAGAATATTATTTTATCCCAAAACTAAGACAGAAAATAGAAAAAATAATAGGAAATTGTGTCCATTGTATACTTCTGAACCATAAAAAGGGAAAAAAAGAAGGTCTTTTGCATCCATTGCATAAAGAAGACGTCCCACTGAAAACGTATCATGTTGACCACATTGGACCCTTAGAGAGCACTAACAAAAATTACAAACACATTTTTGTTGTAGTTGACGCCTTTACTAAGTTTGTATGGATCTACCCAACAAAAACAACGACGTCTGTTGAAACCATAGCCAAATTAGAGCTTCAAAAGACTGTATTTGGAAACCCTTCACAAATAATCTCGGATAAAGGACCAGCATTTACTTCTAGCGAATTTGCTGATTACTGCGCAAAAGAAGGCATTAATCATCATTTTATAACGACAGGATTACCAAGAGCAAATGGCCAAGTCGAACGAATTAATCAAACAATTATTGCAATTCTTTCTAAATTGTCCTTGGAAAACCCTACTCAGTGGTACAAGCACACGAATAAACTGCAACAAGCCATTAACTCAACATATCAAAGAAGCATTGATAAAACTCCATTTGAATTACTTTTTGGAACGAAGATGAAGGTTGCAGGACTTGAAAAGCTGAAAGAAATGATTGAAGTTGAATTTCAAGCCAGTTTTGAAGCCCAAAGAGAAGATATGAAAAAACATGCAAAGGAACAAATTTTTAAAATTCAGGAAGAAAACAAGAAGACATACAATTTACGAAGGAAAAAACCGAAGCCTTACGAAGTTAACGACTTGGTCGCCATTAAAAGAACGCAATTTGGACCTCACCTAAAACTTAAACCGAAGTACCTAGGCCCGTACAGAATAACGAAGGTGAAAGGAGGAAATACGTTTGATGTCATCAAAGAAGGAACTCACGAAGGACCAAACTGCACATCAACATGCGCAGAATTCCTTAAACCATGGAACAACTTTTCGGAATGTTAATTAAAAAAAAAAAAAAGATTAAAAGAAGCAAAGAAGTGTAAAAAATAGAAGAAAAGAACACCGACTTTTTGTAACCAACTGTCCATACTTTCAATTTAAAGACGAAAAACGAATACCAAAAGAAGACGAAAAAGATGAAAGAAAACACAAATGACGAAAGAAAGACGAAGCAAATGATAAAAGACGAAACGCACGACGACGAAGTTCTTTTTTTTTAAAGACGAAGACGACATTTTTTAAAGACGAAGGCGATATTTTTTAAAGACGAAGACGATATTTTTTTTTAAGACGAAGACGATGTTTTTTAAAGACGAAGACGATATTTTTTAAAGACAAAGACGATATTTTTTAAAGACGAAGACGAATTTTTTTTCAAAGACGAGGACGAAGAAAAAATTTTAAAGACGAGATATTTTTAAAGACGAACAATTTTCAAAGACGGACAGTTTTCATTTGCAGACGAACATTTTTGTGAAGACGAAAAATTTTAAGACGGGCAAATCAAAGACGGAACTTTTGAAGACGAAAAACTTTTGCAACCAATTTAATTTTAGTTTAATTGTTGTTTTGTTTTTGTTTTTTTGCTTACTATATTTTCAGGTTCGCCTGGAGGTCCAGTCGAGTGCAGGACGGCCGAACTTGTGGTGCCAACTCTGGTACACCCTGCTACACTCGCACAGCCCTTCATACATTTTAGCTTTCTTGTATGTAAAACTCGCCAAGAGTAGAGTCCGGCGACAGAGCGAACAGCGCCAAGGGCGGTAAAACTTTTTGATTAGTGAATAACTTTGAGGAGACGAAACACGTAAGACGTGATGTAAAGACGAGCAGCAAGACGGCTGCACTTCTGCATTGTAATCATTTTTGTAAATATTAGTTATGTGTAGTTTAGTTATTAAATGTTTAGTAGCTAAAAATTATGTCATCAATGAGTGCTTCTATAAGTGAATACAAGCATTTTCATAGTTATTACCAGTAGCTCGGCGTCCCACATATATATATATATATATATATATATATATATATATATATATATATATATATATATATATATTATATATATATATATATATATATATATATATATATATATATATATATATATATATATATATATATATATATATATATATATATATATATATATATATATATATATATATATATATATATATTAATCTGATTTTAATTTGGCCACTGTTGGCGATATTTAGAGAGTTAAATATTGAATCTCATTAAAATTGCCAATAATGGGGAAATAACATTAAATTCTTGTAAAAGGAAGTCATGTGATGCACACATCACCACGTTTGATTGCAGTTGGATGTTAACACATTCTTTGTGGGAACACTGTCAATTTTACATAACAAGTTATTATCTCCAAGGAATCTCTTAATCTATATCTTGTAGTCGAAGAATATTTTGTATCACATAGGGAGTGTAGTTGAAACCAATCTCTCAATGTATTTTTATTATCTAAAGATTTGTTTTCAGATTTTATTGAGCATCAATTTTTAGCTACTAAAAAATTTAACTTAAAATATAAGTGAGTTACCTCGGGTTAACCACGAACTTTAAGGACTCGGATTTTCGAGACTACTGTACTTAATTATTTGATGCGAATTTTTTAATTACAATTTAGTTTAACTTTTGCAAATAACATAATAAACATAATTTTTAAATGCTATTTTCCCCCTGATTACGTATCTGGAATCACCTTTGACTCTAACCATGTCCCTCCCCGAAAAAATATCCTGGCTACGGCTCAAGTGATTCTCAGTCGCGAACAAGTTGAGAAACACTGAACTTTTTAAGACTGTGCGCATCTGTGTGTGTCAGTAACTGCAATCCTTTTAGTCTAAAATCCCACTAGACCCTACCTACCCTCATCGAGTTTCCAGAAATTGGAACCATAGATGAAGAGTAAAAGTTGTAAATGAAACGCGAAAGTAAGAATTTCTATCTCTTTCCAGTGAACTAATCAGGGTTGCCAGGGGTTGAAAAGAGTCTAAAAATGAGCAATTTACCCTCATCGAGTTTCAAAAAATTATTTTCATAAATGAAGAGTAAAGGATGGAAATAAAAGCTTAAGTAAGGTTGCCTAACTTTCTCGTGTCCCTAATCAGGGTTGTCATGGGATAAAAGGTTTCAAAGAGGGAGATAATTTACCCCTCATCGAGTTTCGGAATTTCGTTGTCATAAATGAAGAATAAAAGCTGTAAAAAAAACGCTAAAGTAAGGTTGTCTACCCTTTTCCGGTCCCTAAGCAGGGTTGCCAGAGGCTAAAAAGTGCCCAAAAAACGAGTAACTTACCCTCATTGAGTTTCCAAAAATTGTTGTCATAAATAAAGAGTAAAATTTGCAAACGAAACGTTTAAATAAGGTTGCCCACCTATTGCGTGTGAACTAATCAGGGTTGCCAGGGGCTAAAAGGTGCCCAAAAATGAGTAATTTACCCTCATCGAGTTTCCAAAAATTATTGTCATAAATGAAGAGTAAAAGCTGTTGCGAAAATGTTAAAGTACGTTAAAGTAAGTGCCTGCCTGTTGCGTGTGACCTAATCAGGGTTGCCAGGGGCTAAAAGGTGCCCAAAAATGAGTAATTTACCCTCATCGAGTTTCCAAAAATTATTGTCATAAATGAAGAGTAAAAGCTGTTGCGAAAACGTTAAAGTACGTTAAAGTAAGTGCCTACCTGTTGCGTGTGACCTAATCAGGGTTGCCAGGGGCTAAAAAGTGCCTAAAAATGAGTTGAATTTATCCCCATCGAGTTTCAAGACTCCAAACTTCAAATAACTGCCAGAGCAGCTGGATGCTGGTTGTTGTGTGTTAGATACTATTTTGGATTGCGTAAAGTCGAGAAGGTCGTTTGTAAATAATCCGATTGTGATGCACATGGACGCCTGAATTATATGCATGGAAAAATATCAAAGAACGACGAACGTCATTCAACGGTCAAGTGAAATCAATAAGCAATTCGTGATTGCTCAAAAAAAAGCACCCTCCTGTTAGCGATTTTTTTTCACTTATCTTTTTTGGTCAGTGGGTCACAAAAGGCTGAAAAACACGGCCAAACACCCCCTAAATATTTCAGTGGTACAGTCTGCGTCAAGACTCTTCTTTCCTTTTCCTATAGTAATGAATGAAAATTTTCAAATGATTTTTTACACGTTAATAGTACTGGTAACTTAAAAGAAGAAATTGTCAACAGAGATAGTTAATGAGTTTGGTTAACAGAACTTTGGATAATTGAGGGTTCACATTAATAGGTTGCCTCGGGCTTGCCAGGACGGATTTCGATCAATCGAACTGTGAAAAAAAATTGCTTTCAGACAGGGAGAAAAATAATTCTCGGAATGGCATTCGAAAGAACCCATTCCAACTCGAATTCTGGTTCTGAGTCAATGAGAAATACCGCACAAAATAGCAATGAACCAGGAAAATGCGTGCATGTAAACGTAAGATAAAAGCATTGCTACTTGATTTTTGTCTTCAACCAAAATTGAAAATAATAGAATACACCTTTTCACTTTTTGCAGAAAAGTTTAATGCAACAAAATATACGTTTAGGATCGGAATTTAAAAGGACGTGTAACCTTTCATAAGCTTTAAAGAGTATACTTATTTAGTATTTCATATAGTAAGTTATGAACATTAATTCAAATTAATCTTAAACTGAATAATTCAATATTTATCGTGACGATTTTTTACATTGAATCAAAAAATTAGATTACCAAAAAATAAATAAATAAAAATACCAATACCTTGTAGCAGCACCTTTTGCTTAGAATACCAGCTCATATCCTTTCAGGCATTGATTCCATTCGCTGCTTACTTCCATTCCATCCCGACTGATACTGTTCTGTGCACTTTTCAAAGAGTTCAATTTTGTAGGTGGAAACTAGGTTCAGAACCTTCTTATTTAGATAACGCCACAAAACCGAGAGATTTTACTAGGACAGTTTAATACCGAAATCTTTATTTCTGTTAGCCATTTACGAGTGTCAATTTCAAAATGGTACACGAAGCGGAACCTTGGTGAGAGGAATCTGTATGTCGTCGCCTCAGAGCAACAGTAAAACATCTAATCCTAGTAATAACACTAAGATATCCTACTGTTGTTCTGAGGCGACGATGTATCAGGTATAATAGAAAGTATTCGACCTTTGACCCAAGAAACGAAACTGGCATACCTGGAGCTTTGGAAGCACAAAAAACCTCAAAGAAACACACTTTTCACCCAGCGGTATTACCATTGTTGGAAGCCTTCAGTGGAGGCCTGTTATGGAATAAACTTCGCCTGTAGTTACGGCCATAATGCCCTCCCTGGTGTAAAATACCGTTCCTGTTAATCATCTCTTGAATTTGAGGGACAGGCAGAAGTTGTTGTAAGGAGATGAAGGAGCATGTTGAACCACATGAGACTGTTTATTCGCAAAAAGGTCTGAATCAAGACCGAGAAATGTGCTCGAAAATCATCACCAAAATCCGTCTACAGCTTCCCTCTTCCGAATGGTCTCTACTTGACTGTTCCCCAGTTTCTGATAAAATGTGATGCAATAGCGCTGCTCCAGTCGTTCTGTTATGTCCTTTGAACAAGACTAGAGTACAACGTAGGGAAGAGTTGATGAACAAGACAAAAAATAAATTGGAGCTTTACTTCAATTAAACGCTCTATGCTATCATCTGACACAATATACAGGGTGTTCCATTTTAACCTGCAAGACCTTTATTTTCGCAACTGTTAGTCTTAGATGTATACTTCCAATTGCAAAAATGTTCAAAATCAGATGCGGAGTTAAGGTATTGAAAGTTTGAAGTGAAAATAAAAATAAGTCAAAAAATACAAAATGTAACTTTTTGTACGGGCCCCAGGTGTCCTAACTAATATTTAGAGGAATAATTTCCATTGAAAACTATTACTGACACAAAAAACTTGACATTTGTGCGACCAAAACTCAAAGAGATATTACATTTCAAAGTTTTAAGGGACCATACAGAGGATGAGATTGGAACTTATTGCCCTTTCAGAAAAATAACAGGTCGTCGAAGTAAGAAAAACAAGGTATTGTAACGGATTCGGTGCGACTTCCACTTTCTTGAAATGAAGACACAGTTCTTGATGAAAACACAGGAAATTTATTTACACTATGTACAGGAAAGATCTTCAACAACTGCTAAATTATTCATCAGCAATTAAGCAATTATCACACAACACCGTAAACTCAACGTTTACACACGTATTTACTTCCAAATACGAAAACAACGCAGCGAAATGCCTCGCTATAAACAGAGCAAAAATCTTCTCAGTTCGAAATATCAATCGAAACTAACTGTTTATCCATCGCTAACGGCTTAAATACACCGAAAAGAAATTTCTCAAATATTCCACACGCTTCTGTAAAGTAGTAGACCGTTATCAATGAAAAGAAAGAAAATAGGGGTCGTATACTTTAGCCGAATGAAAAAGGGGTTGTATATTCATTACGGGAAACTATTTTCAGGTTACGTTCCTACAATAATTACTATTTACAGAATTTGTAACATTGCCCCCTTCCTAAGGACTGCACGTCCCGGGCAGTACAATCCCCAGAAAGGGTGCCAAACTTCTATCACAAGTTTACAAATATACACATTAATTAATAACTAACAGATACAGAAAACACAATAATAACAAGAAATATTACTAAACATTAAAAGCAAAAATTATCTACAACTTTTATGTTATCAACCATGGTTGTTTACGTAATACTCATGAACTATGGCCATAGTATGGGGCTAACCGATCATAATGTACAACCCTAGGTTTTGCATTAGGTGATTTTTGGATCCTCACTACGACGTCATTTAGTCGGTTAACGACTTTGTAGGGTCCATCCCAATGCGACTGCAATTTGGGTGAAAGACCTTTCCGTCGGATGGGATTCCATAACCAAACCTTGTCGCCTTCGTTGAATTCATGTCCAGTAGACCTTGTGTCGTATCGGGTCTTCATCTTCTCCGCCGCGATGTTGATTCGCTCTCGTGCGAAGTTATGAACGTCTTCCAACCGGGCCTGGAGATCCTGGATGTACTCCTCAGGCGATGAAGGCGCATCCGGAGGACGACCGAAGACGAGATCACAAGGTAGCCGAAGCTCTCGTCCGAAGAGCATCTGAGATGGGGCATATCCGGTAGTCTCGTGGACAGCACTGCGGTAGGCCAGCAGGAACAAAGGTAGCTTCGTGTCCCAATCCTGTTGATTTCTGGATACCATAAGTGAGAGATTATTCAGGATTGTGCGGTTAAATCTCTCCACCATGCCGTCCCATTGTGGGTGTAGTGGTGTTGTCCTAGTTTTCTCAATTCCGAAAATTTGACATAGGCCCTTAAACACAGCAGAGATGAAATTCCTCCCTTGATCGGAATGAATCTGCAAAGGTGTTCCGTATCTCGAGATCCAATGTTGGACTAGTGTCTCTGCTACGGTAGTAGCCTCTTGATCTGGAATGGGATATGCTTCCGGCCATTTGGTGAAGTAGTCGATGGAAACAAGAATGTATTTGTTCCCATCAGCAGTTCTTGGTAGAGGACCCAGGATGTCGATCCCAATTCGTTCGAAAGGAGCTCCAACGTTGTACAGATGTAGCTTCCCTCTGCTTCTCTTCTTCGGTCCTTTACGAGCAGCACAGGCGTCACAAGAATGGCACCACTTCTCCACGTCATCCTTCGCCTTGCTCCAGAAGAAGCGCTCCCGAACTTTATTGAGAGTTTTCAAGACACCAAAATGTCCTCCAGTCGCACTACTATGTATTTCTTTCAGAACATCTGAAATCCTGGATCGAGGAAGTAGTAACTGCCACCTAGATGTCTTGCCGTCGTCAGATTCGCATTTCCGGTGTAGCACGCCGTTCCGTAAATGGAGTGAGTTCCATAAAGCCCAGTATCTTTTTGTTGCAGGACTGAAGATGGAAACGTCCTGCCAGCTAGGGCGTCGACTGTCACTTTCCATGAACTCTAAAATAGGTTTTATGTCGGGGTCTTCAAGTTGATCTTTTCGAACTTGGTCATCACTCCATGGATCAGGTTCTGATGATGTTGGAGTCACTGTCACCTGATAGGCGGTAGGGCTAGTCGTTCCATACTGTTTCTCGATTCGGGAACAATAGTGGCAGTTCTCAGGACAGGGTCTCCTTGATAAAGCGTCAGCATTACCGTGAGATAACCCTTTTCGATGCTTGATCTCCATGTCATATTCCTGGAGCCGCTGTATCCATCTGGCTATCTGGCCTTCTGGATTCTTGAAGTTCAAAAGCCAAGTTAACGAGGCATGATCTGTCCGAAGCAGAAATTTTCGGCCGTAGAGGTAATGATGGAAGTGTTCTACAGCTTTCACTATGGCCAGTAACTCCTTTCAGGTTATTGTTTAGGTTGGGGTATTTAACGAGTCCAAATCGAAAACTATTGCTTTCTTCAATAGAGCCAGGTATTAATGATTCTGACCTTGAGGGAATCGATAAATCTGTTTGGGCTATTATTTGATGAGCGGATTTTACATCACTTTCTGCGGGGAAAACGGCTATGTCTTCTCTTATCGAGTGCAGCTCATTAGTCTTGAAGTCGAGGTTGAAGTCATATTTCTTTAAAAAGTCCAATCCGAGAATGAAGGGGTCTGTGATAGCAGCAACGAATGCCGTATGATGGTAAGTGGCATTTCCAAACACAATTTCTAAGTTCACTTTACCTTCAATCTCGATCTTGTCACCTGTCACAGTTTGGAGGGTAACGCAGGGCGGCGTCCATAGAATGTTGAGTCCAAATTGACGAGCCACATCTGTTCTAATGATTGTAACATTGGCTCCAGTGTCAATAATCAGTTCGCAGGGAAACCCGTTTACATATGCGTAAACAAACAGTCCATTACTGCCGCCACTCGTCGATGAAATCTGGAAAACTTTAAGATGGGGCTCATTCCAATTTGGCGACCTCCGCCCCGCGAGATTGCCATGGCTTAGTTTTCCTGGACCTGCGAGGGAGAGGTGCTTTTCCCTCTGGCTTCTGGGCGAGCTTCACAGTTTCTTCGTAAGTGACCCTCGCCACCACATTTCCAGCACTTAAGTGATTGTCCATTTTGGTCCTTGGGAGCCGAAGTCCTTTTGAGGATTCCTGCAATTTCTTTTATTTGCTTTTCCAGTTCAGCAAAGCGTGACGAAACCGGATCAGGCTCATCAGTTTTCACGCCGCGGATTGAATGACGATCCTTGCGGGTTGCTTGCTGGGCGGCCTCCAACTTCATCGCATACACAACAGCAGAGTTCAGGTCTTTGACATCCGCCATCCGTAGAGCTTTCTGGATTTCCGGATCTCGAACCCCGTCGATGTAGTAGTTGAGTGCCAGGTTGTCCCGAACATCCGCAGGACAGTCGCAAAAAGCAAGATGAGACAGTCTCTCGACGTCCGCCGCTAGCTCTTGCAGGGTTTCCCCGGTTTTCTGGAAACGGGACTTCAACTGGAGTCGGCTGAAATCTTTCTGGCATTTCTCACCGAAGCGAAGCTCCAACGCAGATGTGAGGGCGGCGAAATCCAGGCGCTGGCTGTCCGGAAGGATCTGAAGAATGTCCGCTGCGTCACCTCTCAGGGATGCTGCAAGATGGCAGGCCTTGGTAGCAGAGTCCCATCCGTTCGCTTCCGCCACTATCATGAATTGGGTCTTGTACACCTGCCACGAACTTTTCCCATCAAATGTGGCCAGTTTAATGGACGGTCGAGCAACAGATGTGGGAGCGCCAAACTGTACAGAGCTGCTTTCCGCGGTCGCCAATCTCCTTTCCACGTCCTTAATTATTTCTTCCTTAAATGAAGTCAATTTCTTGTCTTCTTCTTCCAACTTATTTTCCATATTGGCGATGCGCTCTTCCACAGTATCAAATTTTTCTTCCAGAGCATCGACTTTATCTCCCATGGCGGTTAGTTGATTCTCCATCATGGTTTTCATCGACGTTAGGTCACTTTTCATTTCATCGTGACTTGTAGTAATTTTAGCAGTTAAATCACTATTTAACAGTTCTTGGTTAGTCGTTAATTCATTTTTTAATTGTTCTTGATTTGCAGTAAAACTTGCAGTCAAATCACTTTTCACAGAGGTGATTGCGTCAAGAAGTTGTTTTAATTGTTCATCCATTGCGCGAGTAATCACCATAAAAACAAAGTCTATAAATTCAAAGTCTTTATGAAAAAATGTCCAAAGTCACACTTACTCCAAGAAAGTCCAGAAGAAGCCATACGTTGGGCGCCAAATTGTAACGGATTCGGTGCGACTTCCACTTTCTTGAAATGAAGACACAGTTCTTGATAAAAACACAGGAAATTTATTTACACTATGTACAGGAAAGATCTTCAACAACTGCTAAATTATTCATCAGCAATTAAGCAATTATCACACAACACCGTAAACTCAACGTTTACACACGTATTTACTTCCAAATACGAAAACAACACAGCGAAATGCCTCGCTATAAACAGAGCAAAAATCTTCTCAGTTCGAAATATCAATCGAAACTAACTGTTTATCCATCGCTAACGGCTTAAATACACCGAAAAGAATTTCTCAAATATTCCACACGCTTCTGTAAAGTAGTAGACAATCATTCATTCTATTTATCAATGAAAAGAAAGAAAATAGGGGTCGTATACTTTAGCCGAATGAAAAAGGGGTTGTATATTCATTACGGGAAACTATTTTCAGGTTACGTTCCTACAATAATTACTATTTACAGAATTTGTAACGGTATTTATATTTTCCATTGCTATTTAAAAACAAATGCAAATGTTATACTGTAATACGCAAAAACACACTACAAAACCTCAAACAATTTGAAAAACCACTCTATGCGCACATATTATTTTTAACACTTGTTAACCGCTATATTTACCATCAAAAGGCGGCAAGTTGAAAAGTGGTCTAAATCACAAAACGCTGCGTTTCATATCTCGGTGAATATTGGTCCCACTAATTTTAAACTTTTTGTGTTGGAATTATTTTTCAATGGAGATTATTTCCCTAAATATAAGTTAGAGAACCTGGGGCCCGTATAAAAAGTAAAATTTTGTATTTTTTGACTCATTTTTATTTTCACTTCAAACTTTCAATATATTAAATCTGCACCTGATTCTGAGCATTTTTGCAATTGGAAGTATACATCTAGGTCTAACGGTGGCGAAAATAAAGGTCTTGCAGGTTAAAACGGAACACCCTGTAGATAGACTGGAAAAAATTTACGCATGCGCACAAATGTTCAAGGTCAGCTCATGCAAGAGCAAGCATTCACTTGATTCATATCCATCAGATTTTTAAACAAAAAATATTGAATCCTTTTCAAACAAGTCTCGCACATATTTTCGAATGAGAAATTATTTTTCATTTTAATGAAGTACCTTATATTTCTAAGAAATTTAAGACAAAGCATTTTTTCCCATTTGCTCTCCTTAAAAAAAGTTAGTGCAATTTTCACAACATTTATTTTGATGAATAACCTACTCCTCAAAGTGAACACTTTAGTCTGTGTCATATTACTATTCCAAAAACTTCATAATACCCCCCCCCCCCCCCCCGAATGCGGAGTTGAATGTTTTTTAAAACTATTCTAAATTGTTGATGAGAAAAAAAGGACACGTTTTTGGAAAACAAAGTGATTTAAATAAGAAAGTAATAATAAATTTCTTTTTAAAAGAAATCTCTAAATTACAAATATTCAATAATTACAGATTATTGATCAGCAAACACTAACTCTTCCCCAACCTTTCCCACACTTGCCCTATGCCTTTCCTTTTTATTCTTTTTTTATTTCTAGTTCGTCTAAAAATAAGAAAGTGTTCAAAATGCTGCTCCTCACACACACTGAAAGCATTATAAAACATCTGCAATTTCGTTTCCAGATCTTCAATTTCGCAAAATTTACAAGGAAAAGCCCTCAAATACTCAACAACATTGAAAATTGCTTAAAAGTGCGTTTTTAGATCATTAATTTCGAAAAATTATTGACCCAAATATTACAAAGTATGGTCTTACAATTACAATCGCAATTTTAAGGCTTGAATTTCAGAAAATATTCGGATAAGGGTCCCCCTCCCTATTCTGCCTTCCCCTAATATCATAAGCAATTAGGTTTTTTATACTTTCAAAAAATTTAAATGGAATAGCCCCTGAATATAAAACATTGATCAAAGTTTTAAAACCATAATTTTGAAAAAAATTCCTAGAAAGATTATCTAGAGAAATTTTTCTCGAATCTCTTTCACGTAAAATCCTCAAAGTCTACAATTGCGTTTTTGAAACACAATATTTCAAAAACTTGCAAGGGGGAGGAGGAATTGATTTTGATTTATTTTAAAAACAAAATCGATCGATGTCAGCTCCTAACCCCCTCCCCCTCTCCCATTACCCTATCGTCAATAAATATGGCATACAATCGCATTTTTAAGGTTTCAATTTCTAGACATTTCCGCTGAGACCCCTGAACCATTTTCCCCTGAATATTAGCAAAGGCAGTCTAAAATTGCGTTTTTAAAACTGTAAGTTTCAAAGATTTTCCGGGAAAGAGCCTCGGGGCTCCCCATCTCTATCAGTTAATTTTTTGCACCTTCCCCCCCCCCCCCCCAAAAAAAACCCCTTCCTCTCTGGTTGCGCAAAACACAAGTAAAGAAAATCGTACAAAAACTGAAAATTCGGGACTGCCCCAGAAATTCAGGACGTTCGGTCATCTTCTCTTAGAACTCCATGTTTGAAATCTAATAAAAGCAGAAAAGCAGAAAATTAAAACATAAGTAAAGCTTCAAAGATTTTGAATGAAAATTAAGCAAGATTACATCAATTTAAACTCATACTCACACAAAACAAAGATAATAAGAATTAATTTTCGAAATTAATAACAATATTAACACATTTCATCTTATTCAATTCCAATGGGGTTGTTTCCTTCGGTCATTTAGTCACTGAAGTTGATAGAATGAGAAAAAAAAAAAAAAGAATAAATAAATAATAATAATAATAATTTGAATTTTGACATCTTGAATTCAAATTACGTTTTTTGCAATCACTAGTGTGTGTGTAAGTGTGTGTATGTACGCGTATGTGTTTATGTCTGTGTGCAGGCCAAGTGTAAGTGGGTATGTGTGTTTGTGTCTGAGTGCAGGCATAAGTAAAAACGTTATGTGTGTGTGTTTGCGTCTGTATGCATGCATGAGTGTGTGTGTATATGTGTATGTTTGCGCGTGTGTTTGTGTCTGGCATGCATGGTCTGTGTGCAGGCACGAATATGTGTGTATGCATGCATGCGTGTGTAGGATATGGACGCAACCTGGAGACGGTTTTGGCCACAGGAGCAGCATCGGGCGGCCGGGTCGGTCAACGGTGGTGCTGCAGAGGGAGGCGGGGGGGGGGGGAGGAATCAAATCATAGGACATCAGAAACAGTCAAGTGAGAACAATAAGCAATGTGATTGCTCAAAAAAAAAAAAAAAAAAAAGAACTTTCATTTTTCTCACATTTGATTTTTATTTAATTTTTTTAAATGTCCAATTTTTTAAACAAGGCATGGTCTTTATGACGTCACAAGTGTTGTACTTTGGCGCGTTAAATATTTATGCTTGCTGTCCACCGCGTTTCCAGGTTATGATAATTCAGAAGCGAATTAAATATTGCGCTCTACTCTTGCTATCAACCATATCGTTGCCACTACATATGAGTAACAAAGCGAATGAAATAATGCGCTCTGCGCTAATGGCATCAGTGAATGGCATTTCATCATTTGTGATGTCATGTGCAGAAGCGTAAAAAATAAAATTGTATCTGCGCACCGATTAAAGTAATTGTTAAAAAATACTATAATTCGTCAAATTATCATAAAAAAAGGTCAAACCCTATGTTTTTAAGCATATTCTTTCAGAAAAAAATACTTTTAAAATTTCGGAGACGATCCCATTGTAAGAAAGAGAAAATTACGACAGGCTCTTTCGCTGCCTTTATGTCAGTTTATCAATTTTTAATATAATGTTTTGAACAAAGCAAACCAAATCGCCGAGTTTTAATTTTTCTAACGAGCCTGATCGCTGCGGTGTAAAGCGCTTGTTTCGACAACTACCTGAGCGCAGTAAGGAGGTTGTGGTTTCGATTCCCACCATTGCTCTGGGTGTCATTTTCTGTCTTTGATTTAAATATCTCCTGTGTATTTTACCGGGAGGAAAAAGCAGTTATGTTCGCTGTCTTCAGATAGAAGTGAAGCTCCTCAGCTTCTTTTATAGTAATTTTTGTAAGGACGTTGCTACTACTCCTCGAAAATAAGCAGCCATGATTGGCTAACGTTTTCCACTTCAGTAGGGACTACTTATTGGCAAAGTAATCGCTTGTTTTGGCAAAAAACTTCTAATTCTACAGGAAATAAATTACATGAGGAATTACACAGTTGAGTAATATTGTCGGTTGCCATTTTTTTCTTGCGTGCAGAGAAATACGCTCGGAATCAATGTTAACAAAGCTTTGAGGCTTTGTCATAAGCGAAAGCATTTTAAATGTTTCCTTTTTGATTATTCTTAAGAAATGCTGATGTGTATGAGAATTTTGTGGGATCCTTATTGCGGTGAAGACTCCCCTTGGATTTTTGTGCCCACCTAGGGGGATCATAGCATTTTTAGGGGGGTGCTTCTAGGGGTATTTTTCCCATTCGGGGGATTGAGGAGATGCGCCCTTGCCCATCGGGGATGAGCACCCCTGTCATTCAAATGAAGCTTTTCAGGAAGTACTGTCCTTAATTTGATGCGTCGCTTGAATAGGACCGTTGATGTTATTTAGGAAGGAATACGCGGAGAGAGGGTTCTTAGTACACAAGCTGCTTTAAATAGGATTTTAAGGGGGTTAGTTCTGAGTGATACGTTTATCCTCATTTTTGAGGGACTCTCTTTATGGAGGGGGGAACTCCAGTCATAGACGCCCATATGTGTGGCAAGTGAGGGCTCAACCCCCCCCCCCTTAGAAATCACAGAGGTGTCCTCCTAATGGCAAGGGCGCACCCTCTCAATATTGCGCTCCCAAATGAGAAAAATACCCCTCAAAACACCCCCTAAAATTTTTAATGGCGCAATCTACGCCATGACCCCCCTCCCCTTCCTAGGTGGGCACACTCGAAAATCAGAACTTCCTTGATTTTAATACTTTTTCTTTGCAAAAATGTATTAACATTTCTCTAGCAACTAATGAATAAGTTATTAAAAATGTAAAATTTTAATAACTTTAATCTGTAAAGAAATCGGTTTCCACGGGGAAAATATCTGGGCCCAATCCTATTAAAATTTTGTTTATGGGCGCCCATTTTCAGGGATCAATATGATATATCAATATTCTCCGAGGTTTAATGAAGTTAGGACATCGCTCATGAGAAATAAAGATTTAAGGCACTCTTTTTGATACTATTAAACTGTTGTCTTCATTCCAAGATCGTCACTTTTGGGGATCAGGAGATGTCGACTGCCCCCTCCCCCTCATAAGAAAATTTTTGGACTAATGTCGACTGCTTCACTTTATCTTAGTGAAGATTGGCAAAAGGTTGACGCTATTCCGAAACTGTTGACTTTTTTTTTTTTTGTTCAGCATCATTTCTAGTATTTCTTCAGGAGAGAAATCCGTCACTGCCTGTTTCAGTTTCTGACTTTGTATGCATATCGAGCGTCAGCATTAAGTAAACGTAATATGTTTAAAGCATGAATCTTGCTTTGTAACCTTGTTTCTGATCTGCACACAGACAGCTTATTTGCTTGGACGATATAGTTATGAATCCCCTACTGTATATATATATGCACAATGGAGGAGGGGAGCATGAGTGTCCTCGGTTCCAGGCCTGGATTTGCGTACCTGCAGACCCCGCGTTGCAGGGGCCCAACGTCCCAAGAAATTGGGGAAAAAATTTAAAAAAAATAAATTAAAAAACTACACAAAGACTTAATTACGTCACAAACATACTACTAGGGGAAGGGCCCTACAGATTTCTGGGCACAAAAGTTATAGATCCGGGTCTACTCAATTCAAAGTTATATAAAAAAACAGAGCCCCTGGTTAAGAAAAAAATTGGGGCCCACCAATACAGGGCCGCCAGAGCTTGAGTTTTCCTTCAAGATCTTTTGTTTTTTCAATAGACTACCCTCCTTTAAGAACAAACTGTCCAAATAACGGGCCTGACACCCCCCCCCCCCTTACACGACTATATGGCCTTTTTGTGATAATTGTGAACAATGTAGTTTGCAATTGTCCCAGATAAAAAAAAAAGTACTTTGTGCTGATTAACTAATACGAATACGACGAAATCATGGTTTTTCCAAGAAACTACCATATGATTTCTTTCATTTTGCATTTTTTATAAGCTGGAAAAGAAATCTAGTATTTCGCAAATAGGTTCCTGGATCAAAATGACTCTTTTAGGTGCGCCTACAAATTAAAAAAAAAAAAATGTTGATTATTGATTCCATCAAAAAAGAATTAGTGGACGAATCGCGATAATACGGTCCCTTGAATTCGAAACCGGCGAGTTAAATGTATTCTTCAACTCTGGGTCTCTGACTCCAGTAATATTTCTTTAGCAAGCAAATATGCTGTGTGTGTTTTGTGTTCTTTTTAATTAATTACGTAAAAAATACAAAAGAAAGGTCAATTAAAAAGTAATAAATAAAATAGTGAAATTAATTCATCCTTGGGGGGAGGGGGGGCGGCAACTCCCAGCCAGCGTAGCGTAGATTAGGGTTGGTGATAAAACCCCTCCTAAAACGTTGGTCCAAAAAAAAAAAAAAAAAACCTCCTCAAAACCATTTATTCCTAGAAAGAAAAAAAAGTACGATATTTCTGTTCATGTCATAGTTAGGAACAATTGCCTTAGCGCATTACAAAAGTGGGAAAAGCAGATTCCGTAGGCTGAATTTGGAGTTTAGGTTAGGGAAGGAAAAAAAAAACGTCAAGAATAATCTTTTCACGGATAAATCGGTAAAATAAATTTAATTGACCGATATGCTAATTAATGGGCGTATCTCAACTCCACATCAGGGAAAATTGATATATCGTTGAGATTCTTGAGTCATTAAATACAAAATTAATCAAAAAATTTATTTTCCTTTTTTCTTCCCATAATAGGAGAAAACAAGTCTCAATCCCCAAATAATGAGGGAATTAATAAAATTTTATGTTTTAAATATTTATTTAGAGAGATTAATTTTTGTTGTCATTGTTACAAATCGTCTGCATTCATTCAAGGCTTACCTCAAATAGTTTTTGCAAAGTTTTTTTTTTTGTGTAAAATCATGTATTTTCAGGAAAAACTTAATACTAATAAGGATAAAGGTATCATAACGTTATAGGCCATATATCTTTTTATTACCTCCTCCTAATTACTAGTTTCTTTTTTTTTTTAAGAATATGCCTCGTTTAACATAACCTACAAAATCACTAGTCATGATATGTGAGTGTGAATTTGTCCTCTACTTCCATTCTATTTATAGAAACAAGAAACTCAACGAGTAGGATCCTATCGCAATCTCTGATTTTGAAAAACATAATTTGAATTCAAGACGTCAAAATTCAAATGAATGCCAGGGTTTTTTTCCCCCCAAGTTATAACAATTTATACGTTTTCAAGTAAAATTGTGAAATCAAAGTTTATGTGTGGTCTTTGTATTTCCGTGGGGTCTCTTGGCCAGAATGTGCTAAGCTGCAAATACTTGAAAAAAAGACAGAATCTTGAAAAAGAGAGGAAAGAAACAAAAATTTTGAAACCTAAGAAATCATGGCTAAAACTAAAACAAGTGAAAATGTGTGAGGGCTATCAGCTAAATAATTATAAATCATGTATTAATTTGAAAAAGAAAGGCATATCCTCTCTAATATGCACACTTGAAGGATCCATGAGCAGTGCATGTCTGAGACAATTTCTTTTACTCCTCATTTGTCCTAACATAACTGAACCCACACTTATTTGCAATATTAGCAACCAAACTTCAAATGATTAAAATGTTTTTTTTTTCACCACACTTGTAAGATTTATATGAAACGGCTAGATGTAGCTGTTAAAAAACACATAATAGCTAATTTGAGAGGTTGCAGAAAACTTATAAAAAATTAAATATACAGACACATAGATTTGATACAAGAACTTTATTTATAGCTTCCAAAAATATAAGCATAGTGGGTACCAATTCAAATTATCAAATCTTTATTTCTTCATGAATTAAACAGAAATATAACTGTTTAACAAATTGGATTTGATCAAAAGATCCTAATTCAAGGGAAATGGGGCAAGCCTGCAAACAATATGGTAAAAACCTTTTAAAAATTTAACCAATTCCTCTTAAATGAATTGTTATGAGGCATGTTATGTCTTCAGAAACTTCCACCCTTCTTTAATGCTAAGCAGACAAATTACACAAAATACTTTCAATATTTTGCCCCCATGTCTCGTAAGTTCTACCATTATCTTGCTTCACACTGTTCCTTCAATGTTCTACGTAGGATGCCTTTAAAGATGTCTTAACAAGCTTCTAGGCAAAGATCTAGAAAAAGGAGGATCCAAGCTTTAAATCTTCAAGAATATACTCCTACATAGTCTTCCACGGAATTTAAAAATTTACTATCTTAATTTTCAATTAAACTATTTTACAATAAGTATGGGTACTATTAACAAAGATGGGGTAAGAGATATCAAGATATGAAAGAAACAAGTGATCTAAAGAAGCTCTGAACATCTCTATATGGAGTAAAATTGCTGAACACTTTTCTTCAGAGATGTGTAAAGAGGTTTCAGAAGGTATAAAAACTACTTAACTAAAAAATACAGTAAAAATTAATTTAGGTTAGCTATGCCAATCACTGTAAATTCAAGGGATCAGTGAACCTGAGCTGTTATCTTTCGCTAACAGCTCATTTAGCAAAAGCTAACACAGTTAGCTTTTGCTAACACTCCTCAGATGTGTAGACAAAATACTACATAGTACAGTTAACTCTCAATTGCTGTACTCAAAGTCCTGAAAAACCGGCAGTAACCTTTGAGTTACGGGAAGCAACCACAGCCTTCTCAAGAGTTAGGGACCCAATGAAATCTATGAGATAAAGAAATATTAGAGTTAAGAGTCAACTGCATAACACAAATCAATGAATAATAAAAAATTAGAACATAAGGAAAAAAAATCACATACACTTGTTATATGATTTTAAAGTTGGATAATTTCCTTCTTGATTACTTATTACAGATTAAAACTCTTGAAATATCACACACATTCATACTTCTGTTGAATCAGTTATTACTCTTCAGGCTCCGACAAAATTGAAAAGCATAAGCAGATTAAATAACAGCAAATGAAGCCAAATCTCTCTACTATGTGCCATTCAGTCAGGAATTTTCAGTTTCTGCAGCTGCACATGCTAAATACTTCTTGGACTGCAGGGAAAAAACAACTTAAATTTAAAACTTAAATGCACCAATATTACCATGCATCATAATCATATTGGAATAATACACAATGCGTTGTTTTTTCTACTTTTTCAAATATCAAATTGCAGTTGGTTCTCTGTTTAACGACATTCTATTGAACGACTTTTCACAGTACCAGATACTCCACTGCAGTTTTAGAAGCATTCTATTTAAGTATGATTTTTTGTGGTCTCATGAAAGCCGTTAAATAGAGTCAACTGCATTTTATTTCTCATCTATTTCTAATTAAATTATTTATTTAATAGTTTTAATAGGTTAACAAGCTGTTTTTAATATCTTACTCTGTTTTACTTTTTTTGAACACAAATCAATAAACAATCAAAAGTTAGAACACATGGGAAAAAGCTCATCTAGGCTTGTGTCATTTGTCGACTTTTAAAGTTTATAGTTGTATGATTTTCTACTTGATTACCTGTTACAGATGAAAAACCTTGAAACATGACATCCATACTTCTGTTGATCCAGTTGTTACTCTTCAGGAGGAGGCTAAACTGAAAAGCACAAGCAGAGGAAATGACTGACAGCAAATGAAGCCAAATCTCTCTACCATGTACCATTCAGTCAGGAATTCAGTTTCTGAAGCAGCACGCCCAAAATACTTCTTTACAGGGTTCATACTCAATTTGGATAAAAAATTTCCATGACTTTTCCAAGACTTTTTCATGACTTCATAAAAATTTTCATGACCTTGTTACTCAAGAATGTAGTACTATTTAATGTCAAACTTGCCAAATTTCAGAAATGGGCTTTAGAAAATCTTTTACCTGATTGCCACTACTACCTGAATGCGAATACTACACACCAGCACTTACTTGTGACTGAAAAAATATCACTGCACACTGCAGAAACTAATAAATTATTGTCTTTGTTATATAAATTCAAGTAGAGTAAAAATATAATGAATTCAATACACTGATGTTTAAATGTTAAATAAATATTTTATAAATGGGACAGAATAGTAATGAATGGGACAAAAATTGAATGAGTTATTATTAAGTTTCCAATAATAAATTCACTTCATAAAAACATTGCCCTTTGGTGTCAATAGTGCATCTAATCACCCATGTTATTTGACAGTATATTCGTTTATTAAAGTAAAGCCACATTTTTCAGAAAATTCATTTTTCTAAACCAAATATATTTCAACTGGCCACAAGGATCAGTTTTGCAAGCTGTATGTTGGGCACCTCCGTTTTACGGTATTATAATTTCCCTATTTCTATGCTACATTGCCTGACTAAAGTCTTTGTTTCCTAAAACCTTCAAAATACTGAGATAAACTCTGATACATTAAATAATGAAATTTTTACAAGTAGTTGAAACGAACTTAGATGCAACTGAATAACTTTTTGAGGGGCATGGCAAAATCAAGAATATGCATGTCTATTATTACAAAAAATAAAATACAAGAAATGGTGAAAATAATGGTGAAATTAAAATTAGTGATGACCCAGTAGTAAAATCACATTACAAAAAAAACGCGAGCGGCTATTACAGAAACGGATGAAATTGGATTGCAAAGCTCGGATTTGTTTTTAAGATCGTTCAATTCAATGAAAATATTACTAAATCACTCAATATTTTCAGCGCTCTTTTAGTTATTGTTATTTTCTTACTGCCCAAGACATTTTTCCATGACTTTAAATAAATTTCCATGACTTTTAATGAAAATATTTGTTTTCCATGACTTTTCCAGGTCTGAAATTTGTTTATTTTTTTTCCATGACTTTCCAGGATTTCCATGACCCGTACGAACCCTGTCTTTAACTGTGGGGGGAAAAACAACTTAATTTTAATTTTAAATGCAACAATATTACAATGCTCATAATGCATGAGTTTTCACTGTTTTCATAACCAAATTATTATTTTTCTGTTATCTATTACACCAGGTTTTTACAGATGAACATATAGAATAGCATCCAAAAGGAGAACAATTATAATAATTCAATATGAATTAAGACATTTTTCTGCCTTCTGTGCATAGAGAAAAGAAACAAGAATACCAAATATCAAGCGGGGATATACTTTGCACACAATGTATTTTAACCTGGAGTGCTCGCAGACATATAAGATAAACACACCAGTTGTGGCCAGTGCTTCAGTAGTGGCCACTTTAAGGTTAATACTTGAAAAAATAGGATTCCAGGTCTAGCAATGGATTCGAAAGTGCATCTAACGTCATTTCACCTCAATAGCGAAATATTAAATACATTGTATCATTTTACCAGCATCAAATCATATTAACGACATACAAAGTCGAGAGAAACAATTTTGTAATAGATTAACTAGGTGCATAAATTTTTAAATAAATATTAGATTCTTTAATAATTGAAGTTTTCAATACTGTTTTTTGGGGCACTGTTATCTAGTTCTTTTGTGGAACACAACTTAAGTTTAATTATTAAAATTTGCCTTTACCAAATTATCCTTGGGTACCTTCCGTTCATTCATGCGTGTCAAATCATTTCAGTCGCCCAACGTCATAGTTGCCATAACCTCCAGGTCAAAATCACCAATGATTTAGCTGTTATTTACATCCACTCGAAAAGATGCTGTCCATCTTTAGATAAAAGTAGCCTCACAAAAACTGGACCAATATGCATTGCCATGAAAAGAAAAAAGAAGCCAGGAATATAATACCAACATTACAGTGCAACAAGAACAGTAAAAGAGCTATAAAAACATTATTGCAAAGATATTACACGAAGCAATTTGGCATTAAGTATTAAATAATAACCCACAGCTATTTTAATTAATTGGGTGTTGAGCTGTAGGAGCTCTAAGTATAAAAAATGGCAGTTAATGCAATAAATGAATTATCAAACAGAAAGCAGCATTTAGGTTGATTAAAAATACACCAAATCAAGGTCCCAAAAACACCAGAAAGCTTCTTTGATGACTTAATACTGTTCGTAAAACCAATCATCGGCAAACTTAAGGTCATTAATGAATTGCGACACATTTTGACAATGTATTTATTTATAACCTTATAAAACAGTTAATATATGCAACGTAGTATTACTTTTTAAAGAGGAAGCAACTTGCAAGAAAGTTAGATTAAATTTCTTACCTGTCAGTTCGGTGTACTGGTCAACACATAAAACTTATAGTCACTTAGATTTCCTTTCATTTTTGTTTTCTTTCCTTTTTTTTGGCACTCTCGCCCTCCAAAAACATTGGTGTATTTTAATTTGTACTACACCAATTCGACATTTCCATGTTTGTAACGATCGAATATGAACATCTCTTGTCAATTTAGCAGAATCTTGCACATAAAAATGCACAAAATTCCCTTCTTCCGTAATTTATTTTGTAAGCTTTCAAATGAAGAAAACTTCACCCCCTACTTCAAAAGTCATTCCTCCACAATTAAAATAATTAGATCATTAAAATACTTTTCACACAGAAAAGTATGCTGAGAAATAGAAAAGCACGAGGCGCAGTTATTGCTTGTTGATCGCTGGAAAATCAACGCGAACGTGATCGCCAAATATCGAGGACGTCTGAAACCACGCCAAATTACTACAAAGGTTGCTAGAAAAATCGAGGAGTAGCAGACACTTCCTTTTTGTAAGCCTAGTAATGAAAGACAAATCAAGTAAAAATTATACTTCAATTTTTTTCTAGTGGCAACCACAAGCACCCACTTGTTTACAGTATGGCGGCAGCAATACGGCATGCATCGAAGTTATATTCAATTTAGCGTTTAAAATTGAAAATATGGCTATTAGTTTTTCAGCTTTATGCCATTAGAAATGTAGCAATTTACTCATATTGTTAGTGCTTCAAACTAATTACTTATTCTAATTCTCATTTTGTCCTTTTCCCTCATGTCTGCCTCTAGGTCATCTTTGACAAAATGGGCATGGAACTTACTATATTGTTATTTTTACAATATTTATGTGAATCATCTGTTGTGTTTTAATCTGATTATTCTCTTAGCATTTTCAAATGCTTTTGCGGTTACAAGTGGTAATTATACCTTTATTTTTAATACTTAGATGCATGGGTGATTCTTTTCGGAAAATTCAGATTATTTGTGACTGTCTGTTATGGAAACTTTTGTAATTTAGCCGTCAGTTTTGAAAGTTAATGCAACAAAGTAGATTTCAAGTTAAAAAAACATAGAGAGAAAGAGGATTAGTATACTAAAAACTTTCATATTCTCTTTCTTCAAAAAAAAATTGGTATTTTGTCCTAATTCAGGAAATTTGTTTTGAAGTTCAGAAAAATTTCACCCCAGCTTCGCAGAGTTATTTTAGTACAATAAATTGTTTCTTTAAAGATATTTAGTTGAAAATATTGATTTTATACATTTTCAGTGCAATTTTTTTCTGTACCTAATTAGAAATTACTAAAATTGTAAAAATGTTTTTTGAATTTAATAAAGATATATCTTTTCTTCTAGTCTTTGATATATCCTGCAGCGTTTCAAATAATTGTAGCAATATAACTGGAGAAGTAATGTGTGATATTCAAACTGGCAAGTGCTCTTGTTCTGAAGGACATGTTCGAATGAAAATGCATCATCACTGTTTGCCATGTATGAATGTTTTCAAGCATGCATCATTTCTTCATCCCATGTTGTTTCATGATACTGAGAAAAATAATGTGCATTCCTTGTTTGATTGTCTATCATAATATGTTTTAAATAATGCTAATGCATTATTGGTTTTATAAAACAGGGTCAAAAAAAAAGCACTTTTTAAAAAATCATAGTTTTGATACTAATACACATACTAAAATAATTGAGACAGAATTCATGCAAAAGAAAAGTTTTTTTTTTTTTTGTCATGTGCTAAACCACACATTTGTTAAACCACAAATGTCATCTCCAATCCAGTTTCTTTCTCATGTTTTGTAGTATTGGGTTATCAGTAGTGCATAATTCCACTTAAATGAGTTTCTGAAGTTCTTGTTTGCGTCTTCATCTCAGTGGTGTAGTGTACAGGAGGCTCTGGACACTACTTTTGCTAGGGGCAACAAACTCTCTAAGTTAAGTTAAATTAATATTCAAAAAGATTAGAGAAACTCAAATGTAACCAACAACTATGCAAAGAGCATTTGTTTTAAGTAGGCTTGCTAGATTTCTGAAATGTTCAACCGGGATAACCATAATGCCCCCCCCCCCTGCTGCTAGTATTCAAAAGAATACACACCTATGGCTGATTTTTGGAATGGTTTGCAGGGCAGTGTATTCTCAATGCTATATGAATAAATGATTACCTACTGACTATGAACATAAAACAGAGGTAATAAAAAATAATATAAGCAGATATACTTTGAACATCTCAGTTCTTAGATGTAAATATTTACAATTTATTTTAGTTATAAAAAACACTTTAAATGAAGAATAAAAATATGAACAGTATTAAGATATACTTTTCATTTTATAGAACTTTTTTAGAGTCCTTTTTGGTTTATGTCAAAAAATCCTCACAAACTAATCCGGTTTTGGTTTTATAAGTCAATGTTACAAATGATATAGTAATTATCCTAAATAATCCTACACACTTAATTATTTTTAAACCTTTTTGGTCATTTTAATCAAATTTATCTTTTTCCCGGGATGTGTAGTAAACTGGCCGCGACACTGGAATTTTGTCTGAAATCCGGGGCTGTCCCGGTCAAACTGGGACGTCTGGTAAGCCTATTATTAGGGGGCAGGTGTTGTGTAACTTCAAAAGATGGCAAATTCAAATACTGCGTCCCACGCATGGATCCAAATGGGGGTTATGTCCTCCTTGGCAATATCAAAGAGAACCAAAAACTGAATTTTCTGACCATCTCACACCTTTTTCCTCTGTAGTTTCTAAAAATGACCTAAAATTGTTTCTCAGAGCAGCTTAAATGTTGAAAAATTTTGGAAGAAGAGCAGCTGGCTTCCCTAACGTTACCAAACGGTTAAAGCTGTTAAAAGTAGGGGGTTGAGTTTTGGACTGTCCTAAAGTGTCTTAAACTGTCAAAAAGTATGCTAAAGCTTAATGGGTATAATCTAATCAATTTGTATTTGCTGCTACATTCGTAATGCATAAATATAAATATTATTAAGGTTTAGTTATGAGTGTTTCATGTTTCTCCAGAATTGCCTTTAAAAAATTGCCAATTACTCTACTACATAAAAACTTCCTTGTGTAACAGTTGGTAGAATAAAAATAGAAATTCACAACGGTACCAAGACAACAAATTTCTGTTCCAATGGTTTCTGCATATAAGTTTTAACAAAATTATTTTTTAAATCAAGTATTAAAGAACAATACATTGAAGATTAAACATATGTTACTTATATTTTAAAAGTTGTGCAATTTCTTTTTAATTCATGTTTTTACATTCTAATTTAATACATAAACAAAAACTAGTACCTTGACAATTTTTAGAGGCATTATTGACATTAGTTTTAGATTATGAAATGCCACCATGTTCAAGAGGATAAAATCTTCACAAAGCCGCATAAGACTCAAATGTATACTTTTTCCTTTCAGTTCAAGTCAATTATTGCACAATATTTTGAACACTTTCATTTGCACTTATGCATAAATGTTGAAAAATTTAGTTACTATTGAGAGAAAAAAAACTCATTCGTAAATTGAAACTTTTAATGAAGATTTCAACTTCTATGTAACTAGATTATAATTAGCTGTATAAATAAATTACATATATATCTATACTTGAGCGTTCACATTGAATAAATATTCAATATAAAACATAAGTTTGACGCATTTTATTCTGTTTTTGATATTTTGTCATAAAATAGTTTCTCTGAAAATGTAGTTTTAGACCCTGTAGGACAGTTTTAGACCGGATGGTAAATATCGTGGTTTTTACCATAGTATCCAAACCCTTGCCAACCGTGGCTAAAGCAATTTGGCAAATCTCCATTATTTAGATATTTGCAACTGAAATTTTACAGTTAGTTTCATATGAATGCTGAAAGTCTGAAAACAGAAATGTGATGAAAGATAAGCTAGCAATAAAAATGTAATTAAGGACAAGTCGTAAAGATGAATGATAATTGCCTTTCGAATATGTTGAAATTAATATTGGAATAAAATTTTCCGTTCTAGTGAGTAAGAATTTTCTTTTCTTTCCCTTTTCTCCAGTAGAAGGGGGCAACTTAATTTTCTTTTCAGCTTGATGTTTTTTGTTTGAAAATATTTTATCTGTAAAAGATTTCAAACTTTAGAGAGGTGTGGCAAATTTGACATTTGTCCTGCGCTGCAGATACCTATGCTACACTGCTGCTTTATCATCATGCGTGATTAACACACTGCCTTCAATGTAACCTCAAAAAAAAAAAAAAAAAACGCTGTCTGAGGAACAAACTGGATTGAAAGGCAATTTGTTTCACACATTGATTAGATATTTGTCGTGTAATAAATGCCTCGCTTGTTGAACAATTAACTAAAACAAGGTATATTTTTTAATTTTTTGTGTCAATTACTGCATGTAATATTTTCAAAAGTAAATTTTTAAATCTGACACATTTAAATATTTATTTCTGATTTAGTAAATATTTTGATGATTTATTTTTTGCTTCTTTCAGTTGTAGGAATGGGAGAGTATTGTCTAGACAATGAGCAGTGCAGGAAAGCAGATCAAAATGTAATTTGCAGTAAATGGTCTCAAAGGTGTCAGTGTACTGCTGGGTTTGAATATGAAACTCATGAAAGTAACAACACTAAACTATGCCTAAAATGTAAGTTAATGTTGGGTTTTTCCATATTAGATAAGATTACTTGTTGTTACGGAAACTTTTTAGCTTGTTTTTTTAAGTTACAAATTTTTATTAAAGGTTTACCAATGAAATTTAAATTCAAATGGTAATTCTTTAAGTGGTTATTGAAACCGAATTTTAAACCCTTATTATTGGCGGACAGAAAACAGATTTTTGATGGTACTGATATTTAGTATTTTATTACTTTTTTCCATACTTATTTGTAGTATTCATTTTATTTTATAATAAACCACTAAGTTTTTAATCTTACTAATATTATTTAACACTAATATTTCTTCTATCTACTTGTGTTTCAGAAAAGAGATACTTTTTCTAGAATTCAATTTTTTTTTAAAAGAAAAAAAATCTTGAAAAGAAATTAAAAAGTGTATCATGAGGATTCTGTATTTTATCCCCAGTAGTTCTAGATCCTGGAAAAAAAATTTAAACTGTCTTTTTTATAGCTAGATGATGCTTTTTTTATGACTAAATATTAATTTTGTATGTTGTGCAAAATTTGTTTTTGGGTCATTTCACGGTATTTTTGACATTTATGTAGAGTCCGTAACATGACCTTTTTCTGCCATAACTTTTTAATTTACAGTTAGATTAGCATATTATTTTATTTTGAGCTTTTCTACCAACACACCATCTCAAATTAAAATAATTTGCAAATCAAACAGTAAATTAAAAAGTTATGGCAAAAAAAGGTCACGTTACGGACTCTACATAAATGTCAAAAATACCGTGAAATGGCCCTTTTAGTAAACTGTTTCCTTTTAGCAAACTTATGAAAATTATTCTTTAATTTATTTAATTTTCTTCCTTAAACAGCTCCTTTGGCAGAAGTGGAGCCATATTTTGTGCATATATTTAGTGGATTGGATACTGTTCATATTGTTTTAGGATGCTTGACTGGTGGTTTAGCATTGCTTGCATGTTTTGCTGGAATTTTACAACTTGTGAGGTAATTATTTACCAAAGAACTCATGCTTTGAGCAATAAATGTTTGACTTGTGAATGAAAATAAGACAACATGAATAAAAATGCAAGTACAACCATTTAAAAAGGGTTTTAAAACTCGGCAAACAGTTGTTTTGAGGTTATCGAAAGAAGCCATGGTGCATGAAAGTGGTTCACAAAACCAAACATAAGTCAAGTGAAAGACAAATACTAGACAAGAAATCCTATTATATAAACAAGTAGTGCCCAAATACCTGAAACTTATGTCACCAATGCAGTGCAGGATATCTGCATTCAAGGAAAAACTTCATAGAGAAAACTTTTTGTAAGAAAAATTTCAAATTCGGAGAGAAGGGGAAGTGTTCTCAATGAGTCATTAACAACTGAAGTAGAATTGTTTCTAACATAGTAAGATTCACAAAATCGAAATTGTAAATGGAAGATTAACCTCAAACAATTTGTGCTGCAGCAAATTCAAAATTTTCGTTCTTGGATGTTTCTGTTACTAAGGACACTCATTTCAACTATTTTCCAAAAAACCTTCACAGTCAAAGGCGCCCATATAGGAGGGCAAGGGGGGGGGGCTTGAGTCTCCCCATCCTTTAGAAATTAAAACTTCCTTGCTTTTAGTACTTTTTTCTTTGCAAAAATATTTATTCTCCAGCCATTAATGAATAAGTTATTAAAAATGTCAAATTTTAATGACTCTAATCTGTCCTGAAATGGGTTTTCATGGGGAAAATATCATGCTAAACCGTAGTTAAAATATCTGAGCCCCCCCCCCCCTTACAATTTTGCATATGGGCGCCTATGTTCACATTTACTATTCCCTCTCACCAGTTTTTAAAATTAGCTGCTTTCAGAACTTCTACTTTCTGAGTTCTATACTTGCTTGCAACTTAAAATGACACGCGGAAGAAAAAAGGAGTTAACAGATAAAATGTCACACTTATTTACGAATAAGAGGAGGTTGTTACCTGTCTATCAGCTGTTTTGGCTGGCGCGTTTGTTTCAAATGTATAAAATGCTCCCCGCTGCTTTGCTCGTAAAATTGAAAATATTTAACAGTTGACCGAAATTATGACAAAACAATGTTATGTATGTGTGGATTTAACTAACTAATCCGATTTCTAAAGCGAAGAGCATAATTTCACTCGAATATCGGACAAGGCACTAGGAACTATTCCTTCGCTTGGCTGCAGCTAATTTCTCCATTGTCAAGTATGCTTGCACCAAGTATACCAATGTGTTCTAATACCAGTTTATACTTTCCTCCAATTCAATTATTTGAAAAGCATAGCAATGGATTTAGAGTTTCTGACTAATATCATTGATCCCATTTGCAAAAAAATAAGCTCAACCTCTTAAAATCAAACCTCAGCTCTGGAGAACTATTTTAACACTTGTTTTACCTTTCCCCCCAAAATCAGTCGCCAAATTACAAAAATCCTTTAAAGGGTTTAATTTTTCTATCATCTTTTCTTTAGTTAATAAATTACAATTTTCGCACCTTATGCACCCTGTTCAGGAACTTGATAGATAGGGGATTTATAGTATTTCTTGTCAATGTGGATTGGTCTACATTGGGAGACGATGTGCTCTCAAGTTCTGTGTTAAAAAACATGAAAATTATGCCAAAAAAAAAAATTTTTTAATTTTCTTCTGTCAAAAATATTCCTGATTGCTTTTCCATTTACGATTTACATTTTTGAGAATTTTAGTACAGTTAGGAGTATTCTAGTTCAGTTGTTAATACTTGTAGAACATGTCCCCTTTTCAAATAATCAGTAATCCAACGTAATAAAGCACAAAAATTGCAAAATATTGCAGACACGTGTTTCAGTGGTGAAAAGTGTTTCCGTGGTGAAAAGCAACACGGTGGAACAGGAGATAGTATAAATATGAAAAAATAGAAATTAAACAAAACAAAAAAGATAAAATGACACCTGGAGGCAAAATTTATTAGATAATTCCATCAGGAAAAAACCGTTAAGTAATAAATTATCCAAGAAAACCCATAAACAATGCAAAAAGTCCAAAAAATGAAACCACTCTGAATAAATTAGCAATAACATTACCAGCGGAGAAAACTATGTATGGAAACAATGTATCAAATGGAGAAATGCAGGAAAAAAAAAAACAGAGTGAAGGATAAACATATTGGAATTAGTTAATCACAAAACGAAATAAGAAAGCAAAAAATGAGAAAATAAAAGTAAGAAATGTATGACGTTTACATAAAAATAATAGAAAAACTAAACCAATTTTAACAAAGGAGTCCACACCCTTAAAAAAATTTTTTGTCTATGATGTTTTCCTTGATTGCAGATATCTTGCACTGTTCTGATGATGCAATGTTTCCTGTTTCTATCCCCTACTTGTTAAATAGGCTTGAACTCTATAGCTGTGGGTGGTTTTTTTTTTTTTTTTTTTTTGGGAGCCACTTTTTTTTGCACATAAGAGGCTTTTTTGATAGCCTCAATATAGCTGTTAGCTGAGTTTTTAAAACTATTTTTAAATGTTGTTCATACTTTTGTTCGCAATGTCGTATTTTTCTCATGTCTTAGTACATAGTTTTCAATTGCATTTTTACATATTTAACTTATGTATTGTAAATATTACTTTTTTTGCTTTAATATTTTTGTACAACATGTTTTTATTTATTTATTTATTTTTTTTTTATTTCTACTTTGATAATGAATTAATTTTTATGTTGTTGAAAATATGGGAATATTCATTGTCTAAAGATGTATGTGATTGGCTATATGGATATAAATATAAAAAATATGTAAAATATTTTGAAAATTATAAAAATATGTTTTAAAAAACTTTCCTTTCCTCTTCCTGTGAAATCTTTAGGTAATTTGATTAAGATGGTCTATATTCAGCTTGCTGTATTTAAGTGGTCAATGTGCACAGCAAGCAGACAGTGATTCACTGTATTGACCAGTTATTACTGACTCAATTATTACTGAAAACTTAGTAAATTTTGAAAAAGGGATCATTCAAAAAGAGGATCTTGTAAAAGTTATTATTTTACCTGGTTTTTCTGTGTGTTTAACTTGATGCAGAAAATAAATCACTTTACAGTACCTCTTTATGTTATGCTTGAAAACAAAATTAATATTGAGTTCCTACAAGTCTTTGGAAATGCTTTATTTCAATGACTGTTAAGAAAGGGTTTTTAAAGTCCTTAATTTTAAACAAAAATTCTTAATTATCATTGCAAGGTGCTTTATTATCAATTTTTTTTAAAGCAAGTCCTTAAAAATTGAAAAAATCTTGTTTGTTCTCAGTTTTTCTGAAACATTTCTCTTCCTCTTTAATTTTATAATCCCATTCTTCATTTCTTTTACTGAAATTCAAAAGTTCAATGAATTTTTAAGGAAAACAGTTCGTCTTGGTTGAAGCTTTGAATTGATTTTTTCTCCCCGAAATTAATACTTGTAAAATATTTTTAAGCATTCCCTGGCTCTGGTTGTCGAGTTTTCTTTTTTGAAACTCATCGTATATTTTAAATTTCTCTTTGATTGAATGGTTATTTCAATGATTGCACACTTAACCAGCTTTTACGCATTAGCAGGACCGCCAGCTATTCCTCGTTTTGCAGTCTTTCTCTGCAATAGCCGAAATTCTCCAAAGAAGTTAGTTTGCTTCACATTTCTCGCCCAAAATTAAACAGGCATTTTCAAATAATCACCCAAACACCCCTCTTTTCTGTCAGAAGTTTTAATGATGCGCATAGTTTTTTTTTTCTTTCTTTTCTGGTTCTTTGTAATACAGTAGAATACCTTTATAACGCCAACCTACATAACGCAATTCTCTATAAACTGCACAACTTTTCAGAAGTAAACTATAGGTTTTTTAAGTTTAAAAAATCCCTTTGTTTTGCCTTACTAACATAAAAATTGTTAGGAAAATTAAATTTTGAAACAGTTTTTCATCTTTCCAGCTTAATTCAAAGCTTTTAAATGAAAATTAATATTCACAGTAAAGAGAAAATATCAGATGGCTCTTGAAAATGCAGCTATTATGCAAACTATGAAGCTGGCAGAAGTGCAGGATAATTCACTTTCTTCTAATTGTAAAGCATATTTATTTGTGAGTGATTAGTTGTATAATTAGTATTTTAATACTCATTGCAGATAGAACTAATTCTGAAGTGCTAATATATATATGTATATATATATATATATATATATATATATATATATATATATATATTCTGAGTATTAGTTCAAAATTTGTGAAATGACCTATATAACGCCAAAACCTGTCTGACGCAAAAGCTCTGGTCCCAAGGTGTGCGTTATAACGGTCTTCTACTATAATATAATTTTTGATGATATAAAAATCTAACGCTTTAAATTCATAACTTTAGATTTTTTATTCAGTTTTTTCTATTGCAGGGTGGCGACAGATCAGGGAGATCAGGGAAAATCAGGGAACTTTATCAATTAGGGAAAAGTCAGGGAAATATCAGGGAATTTCGAAAAAATAACAAAAAATCAGAGAAAATTGATTTTATGAAGAATTTTTTTTTTTCCTTTACCAAATTAAGTACTCTAATTCCCTACGCATTTTCCGCCAGTTATCTGTTCAAAAAAAAAAGTAAAATTAATGAGGTGCGATTATACATTGCTGCATATTTGTGCATCTTTTTGCCTCAACGTCGAAGTATTGAATCTTACTTATTAACCACAGGATGAACTTCCTCAGATTGCTTCTATGTCTGTTAGGTTGTTTATTTTACCTAGCTTGAAATTTCCTTTTACGCTTTCAATGCTACTTAAAATAAACAACCATGCAGGCAAAGAGGAAGCCTTCATTAATGCCTTAGCTCCTTTGCCTTTATTCCACAATCTCAAAGTAATTAGCGTACTGTAATCACGATTTCAAGAAGAAATCTTTGGTTTTTGAATTAATACTATAAATGCTTAAAAGTTATTACTTCTTCGCGTTTTTAATTTAATTGCTAAAATTGAACTTTCAATTAAAAAAACTTTGTTTTTTGCCATTATACTATTTGTTGTCACCGCAGATTATAAAGGTTTTCTTTTCTTCAGACTTAAGTGATTCTTTAATTTTATAACCAAGTTGTATTCTTCTTTTATATATTTTGAAATTAACTAATTGCTTTTTTTTTCTTTTTTTTTTTTCATTGCATTTCAAAGTTGTTTGTTACAAAAGAAATCTAAGATTTTTTTTTCGTTACATACTGAAATTATTTGAAAAAGAGTTAACTTGTGTACTTAAGTAAATATCTTAATTTTTGTATTGTTAAAATGCTGTATTCATTCTATAAAAACCTATGTTCTTGATTAGAGAAAAGCTCAATATGAATGGATGTCAAATGGTTTCATCTGTTTTGCATAAATATGTCAATTAGTTATATAAGAATAACTGCATTACTTCCATTCTTTCACTATTACTTGTTATTCTTGCAACAATTATAATACGGTTTGAAAACTTAGTTCAAAATAATTTCAATTACTTTTTAGTTCTATCATAAATACACATGTTTAAGAGTAATTTTAATAGTTTCTTAAAATTCTTATGCTAAGTGGTTTCTGGAAGTAAAGTTTTTTTTTTTTTAATTTTCTGTAATCTTGACATGTAGAAAAATTTAATATACTTTTTTGTATGTTTTGTTTTTTCCCAAAAAAATTGACTTTATGTTTTTTTAACAATTTTATTAAAAAAAGTAGCATATGATATTATGATATTATGTGTACGGATATGCGGAATCAGTAAAAGTAGTTTATTCTCAGGGTGTAACTTTGTTTTGTAAATGTCACAATTATTAAATTGTGATTTAGTAATTAGAAAAATAAAAATTATTTTTGTGCCAGTATTTTAAAAGATTATATCCAAGTACAAACAAAACTCAGATATGTGGTATTGTTATATTTTTAAGGATTTTTATGCACAATATTGAAATGCTATGCAAAATCACAAAATACTCCAATAATTGACCGTTGATCCTTCTGAAATCATTTGTTTCAGGTTGGCAATCCTACCTTCAGCCTAAATTTTTTATTTCGGCTATTGATATGTGTTTCTATGTGTGTGTGTGTGTGTGTGTGTGTAGTCCTCATTTTTTCATTTTATTAGAATTTATATTTCTTGTATTTGTTCATTTGTTAGGGATCTCCAGGTACCAGGTATAAATCCAGGTAGTACACAAATTAGGAAAATCTTAGGATTTGCCACAAATCAGAAGACGCCATAGTTGGGGGAAAAAATGGGGTCCTTTAAAGTGCTTCATTTTTATTTCCATTTTGAAGGGGGAACCCTGTTTATGTTTCATTCAGTGACCAAAGAAGAAAAAACAGTTTTCCTGAAAAATAATGTTTTTACTACAGTAAGCTCCTGATAATCCACAAAATAATTAAAAACTGATACCAGTGTTTAGTGTATTAAATATCTTTAAAAATTCAGTAACACTCACACATACATTTAAACTCTAGCTATAAATCATAACAATGTATGCCTTTTTTTTTTCTAGAACCTAAAAAAGAATAGCACATTTGTACAAACGGATTACACACATATGCAGCAAATTGTGCAAGCAAATCAAGTTAGGTTACACCAGAAACATGTAAAGAAGAGGGGGGGGAGGGGTTTGAACAAAACTGGTTCTCTCACTCGCTCTCAGGCATGAAAAGTAAATGCAAAAATCTGGTGTTGATGACCTGTGAAGGTTTGGTGTCACTGGATGGGAGGTAGAAGAAGGAAATAGGAATTTGTAAAAATCACTTATTGAGTTCAAATGTGGGGAAATTTTTCTGCAATTAGTAAGTCATCACTGTAAAATAATAAAAAAAAAAGAAAGTGAGAGATTCTTGATAGTCATGAGCTCACTGTTCTTCAGTTAATCTTCAAGTCAAAGCAAAGATTTTTAACTTTTGATTTTTCTAAAGAGGAAAAATGAGAAATGTTAAGGCAAGATAAAACAAAGTTGTAGCTGTATTACATTTAACAAATGATTCTCAAAAAAAAAAAAAAAAATCATAGAAACTTAGATGTTCAGAGTTATTTCAAGACAAAAATAAAACAATAAGACTTTTTGGTTGATTTACACCTATTCTGATTTGAAATGTATTTTCATAACTTCTGTTTTTGCTTCATGGCATATTTTTTTAATCATAAAATGGAAAAACCATATTGAACCAGAGTAAATTACTATTATCGTTACATTTTCTCTTACTTAAGGTTGGATATTCTTCCTCATTAAAATTTTAACTCGAGGAAAGCATAAGCAGAGTTGTTAAACCCCAAGTTTTGAAAAGACATATAAGTGTAAATATGTCTTTTCAAAACTTTCAAAACATCACTAAAACTTTACTTAAAATGCGTTCATAATTTTACTTTTCTTTTTATTTAAACTTTTCTTATGTCATGTAAATAAAAATGAATTATTTCTGAAAACTATATGTACTTCATATTTATAACATTAATTTTTTTTGGAGGGAGGGTGGGGTGATACCACAGATTATCGCTGGGGTGGCACTCTAGCTACGTATGATACTGGTGTTAAAAAAGGTCAACTGCAACTAAACTTATGCTACTAAAATGTGAAACACATCAACAGTGCTTTGATAAAACTGCCAACCTCTTACATGAAACAAACTTACATTGTATTTTTTTAAATTTTTTGATGAAAAATAAACCATATTTTGTATGTAGTATCCTAGTCTACAGTGGCGTACTTGGCACCCCCGCAGGGCAGGGTGTGCAAGAGGTAGAGGGCACATGATATGAAAAAGTAGCACTATGTTAAAATTTTTAAAAAACCTTATGGGGTGTTGGTGCACTTATAAATCTTGTGTGGGGGGGGGGAGGGGCGCACCAAAGTCCATGTACGCTACTGTTAGTCTATACTTTGTCATTGTGTTTTAAACTCTCATAGCAAGTTGTTAGTTATCAATGTATAAATAGCTATTTAGCATTAAAAAAAAAACAACAAATTGGACACTGTAATTTGAAAAGAGCGATTTTTTTTTTTTTAACTGACACTTATCAATCAGCATAATTAGAAATAGCAGTTTTTTATTAATATTTATGATGCTTGAAGGAAAAAATGGACTCGTCCAGGCTGCAGCAATGAACGTGACTCGCAGTTTTCCCCTGACCTTGGTTTCAGTGTCACAAGTGCTCCTTCTCAGAGTCAACCGTACTCAGACTCACAGTTCAGTGCTACATCCCCCTGCATTGGTAAGTTTTTCAAATCTGGTCCAGCACTTCAGTTATCGAATATGCAGTGTAATGAGACTCAAATGGCACTTTTCCAGGTTCTAGATTTCTTTCTCGTCTTAAACGTGCATGTGAGATGTCCAAATTCGTTACGATCTAGACGCCGATAATTCTGTCCATTTATTCAATATTATAAATGATCTACTGTCTTATAACCTTCATAAAAAAGGTTATACATTATGTAAATTTCTGCAATCCATTGGTATTTCATATAATTAATATGCTATGCATTGAACATTACATAAATAACAGCAGAAAAATGTAAGTGGGATCGTAACAAACGCATTAAGTAAACAAAACAGTGGCAGCTCATAACTCTAGAAAATTTCATCACATGATCATCTGTTATTTTCCTGACATTTTGAATAAAATATTTTCTAATTGAGACAATCAACATCTAAAACGGCAATTCTTTAATTAATACTTCTTTAATTCAATAAATTACCGCCCATTAGCCCCATTGCTTCGGTCACTCGTCTGGTCTGCTAATTCTATATTAGCTACCAGTTTGTTTCGCAATCTTGGCTTCCTTAAGAGGTTTTTCCATCTCCATTTCAGTCATTTTCCTATGCCGGGCTGATGAGTGCTAATAAGCACGAAACTGCAGTCCTCGGCTGGAAATGACTGAGCTGGCGGTGTATTTCACATACTTCTTTATTGTTCTAATACTTAGGTATTTCTCTTCTTTGCTCAAAAATCGGCAAGCAAACCTTTATTGGCAACTACTCACAGCGTACGATAAGCAAAGGGTTACCAGCGGGGAATTCCCCTTCTCGCCGTCTGTGTAAATTTTAGCGACTGTATCACCTTTGCCAAAATGGATGTTTTTTTTTTTTTTCGCTTTCTGTGAAACCATTACAAAATTTTATTTGAAGATCAGTATATAAAGCAATTCAAATACTTTAATCCTCCCTTTTTAATTACAAAAAATAAAAATTAAATAATATTTTTGTTGGAAAAGTTCGAAAATTGTGAAACTTACATTATCATGATGTCAAAAATCTGTTACGTACTGGACAACTAGTATGTCCAAAATCTGTTACCTACAGACCGATCGTTAAATTAGCTAATTAATAGATTTTATAAATATGTACTGCCTTTTTATGTTTATATATGATATTCTAAGTATACATACTATGCAATAAAAACAAAATTGTTGACAAATTTGAAAATTTTAAAAATTGTCCAGGATTAACTTTTTTGCTCAAACCTGTTGAAAACACTCATCTCCAATTCCAGCGATGCTGTCATTTTCGGATTTAAAGCCCAAAACAACTAACAACAACTTTCCTCAAACACAGAAACAAAAGCATTGTCCTCAAGGGCAGAGAGGGCAGTGGAAAAAAGAGAGAAATGCACCCAGAGGTTGGTTTTCTATGAAGACTAATGAGAGAACAGTCGTTTTGAGTGCTTTTCGGAAGTAGAACAGAAGGCGGAGAATGAGACAATGAAGTGAGGCACTGCCTTCTTGGGCCTGAGGGGTGGACTTGACAGATTTGACATACGGGGTGAGTTTTTCAAGTTGGTGGTTATAGGTCATTCAAATTAAATGCCGTTCCACACTGTTATCTGGTTTAGGTACTGTTCTGTGGTTGCTCTCTTGCTTGAAGCTGTTATTGCTTAGAAAACCAAGATAATAGACACGAAAAAAAAGTTAAAAATTCTTTCAAATGATGAAAAAATAAAAATTCTTGAATTTTGAGACGGCAATAAATTAATGAAAAAGAATGAAATTGCCACCAAGTTTAGTATTCCAGCTAGCACGCTTTCATCCATAATTAAAAATAAAAAGTCCATGAAGCAAAAGTTGCTGTCAAATAAAACAACAATAAAAAAAATCGAAAATGTGCTTTTCTGGATGTGGATGGGTGCGTTTTAAAATGATTCACCCAATGCAAGGACCAAGGTTTTCCAGTAAGTGGATTAATGCTTCAAAGAAAAGCAGAATATTTTTCCAAACAACTTGGTCACGGCAAAACATTCAAAGGCAGCAATGGATGGCGGGAAAGTTTCAAAAATAGACATGATATTGTTTTCTGCAAACTTTGTGGTGAAAGCGCCTCTGTGCCAGAAAATATTCGTGCAGAACTGGATAAAGGAAATTCCTTCTCTCGTAAAGGATTTTAAACGGATGAATGTGTTTAATGCAGATGAAACAAGGCCTTTTTCTTAATGTCTGCCCGATAAAACAGCTATATTTAAGAACAAAGAATATAGAGGAGGAAAGCAAAGTTCGGGTAACGGTACTTTTGGCTGCTAATGAAAATGGTTCCGAGAAACTTCCTCTGATGATCAACCATTCTGAGAAACCTAGGTGTTTCACGAAAATCAAGTCATTTCCTTTTCCATACTTGCAGTGCACATACCGATCTCCCAACTTCAAGAGATGTCACTGTAAACTTTTTGCCGCCTAATACTACTTCAGGGCATAATTCGTATTTTCAAAGCTGGATATAGAAGGTAGTTAGTACACAAACTTCTGGATGCAATCAACAAAAGAGGTACTCTTCCAAAAATCAGCGTACTGGATGCTATGACGATGGTGGATTATGCATGGAGAGATGTCACTTAGAATCTAATTCAAAATTGCTTCATTAAAGCTGGCTTCAAAAATAGATGCAGAGAGCAAGAGAATGGTGAAAATGATGCAGAATGTGTCAAAGAGGAAGAAAAGGAAGTAGCTGTCGGCACCATAACTGAAGAGAATGCTGTAAGTTTCCAATACTGGAAAGCCATCAAGAATTGAACAAACCTTGATACTCCTTTTAAAGAATTTTTTGGTTTGCAGGATGTCCCAAAAGGTTGTTTACTAGCTTAACATGTTGGTCTGTCATATCATGATGAACAAGATTTACATAGGAGTACGTATTTGCAAACACAATGCTGGCGCACTACATGCAGGCAAAGTCAGACACTAAGGGATGTACAACATGTCACATATCTATTATATAATGACGGTTTTACACAACATTTTAGTTTTTAAGGAAAGCTTAAAGCAGTTGCTAAAATTTGTCCTGCCAGCTCTCAATGTCACGTTGCTACAATAACGCAGCGATCGGTAAAATCTTGTCAGAATTGATCATTATTACGACAGTTGATAATACTTGCAGTTAAAAATAAGTTTAGATTGTTATAACTGATTCTTTAGCGATTGGGTTATTTTAAAAGCATTTGATAATACTTTATCAACATAGGGTTGGAACCATTTAAAAGGTTCCCTCCCTACAACTGAAAGACTTATATGCCATATTTGCTATCACAGGGGGTCATTTCAAATACACTTTTATTGAGAAAATCCATTAGAATAATGGCTTACTTTAACTTAGTTAAAAACGAACTGATGTGTGAATCACATGACTTCCTTTTACTCAAATTTAATGTCATTTTCTCATTATTGGCAGTTTTAATGTGATTCAATAGTTAACTTTCTAAATATCACCAACAGTGGCCAAATTGAAACCAGATTTAAAAAAAAAAAAAAAAAAATTAATAAAAAAAAATCACCAAATTTGTCACCAAGTTGGCGAGAAAACTTGTCGACCAAAAGACTGGTGATATATCGCCAAGTGTCCGCCAAATTATAACACCACTTGAGTTTACATCAAAATTAACAATGATTTCCCCCCAAAAAGGGGCGAAAGACCCCCTTAGAAACACCTGAATGCAACCAAAAGGGGAGGTGCACAACTAGATTTCACTAGCAGTCTACGTACCAAATTTCAACTTTCTAGGCCATACCGTTCTTGAGTTATGCGACATACATACATATGTACATACAGATATCACAAGAAAACTTGTTTTAACTAACTCGGGAATTATCAAAATGGCTATTTCGGGTGTCTATACGTTCTTATGCACCCTTGCACCTGTGGTCGAGTCGAAAAAAAAAAACTCAACATTCATTCGGGGGTGAGCAAAATGGAAATTAAGGTCGATTTTTGAGTGAAAAGTTTTTCGTGAATACAATACTTCCTTTTCTGTAAAAGGAAGTAAAAAACAACCAGAAGCATTTTTAGGTACTTCAGCCTTTTATGATCACAACTTATCTAATTTCCCCTCAACCCATGAGAACTTCAATTTTGTTTCTTCTCCAGGTGAAATAAAAATTGTGGAGTAACTCACAAACCTCACTTCAAATGTAGAGTAACTCCCGGACCACTTTTTCTCTTTTGTTAGCAGTGATCTTAATGTATTGAAGGAAAGAGAAGCTTGAATTGACATGGCAACTTCCAGGTTGTTTTTTCTCTGAATGTTTCCATGTACTCATGTACTGTCGTCATTTCAATTGTAAAGTTTTGGATGTACCAACTAGCAAATGATCAGTTCTGGATTTGTTTAAAAATTTAATTTTTAAAAGATAAAAGGTTTATAAAGATTATTTTTTAATGAATTGCAGTAATAACCTCCTTCTATTCACTTTCAAAAGGGAAATAACTAGAAGTTAGTGTTTTCCCTCTGTTTGAGGGTGTTCATTTCTGGGTTGATTCAAAATTTTTCTTTTATGCCCCCCCTTAAAGAAAAAAAAAGATGAAGCATGAAAAAATCTCTATTTTTTGTTAATAGTTAAGATAAAAATGTTTTTAATATCATAAACCAAATACTAAACTTTTTAATTATATTTAATATGAATTTCTGATAATAAAACTGTGCCTATTTATTGTTCAGACTACCTTACATGCATTTTATTTTTAATTTTATTATTATTTGTTAGTTCTTTTATTTATTTTAACAAAGCGACAATTCAAACTAGTTTTTATTCAAGGTTGCTAATCTGAAGAATGTATGAAATTTATTTGTTGACATTTTTTCTACAATTAAACATGTACTGAATTTTGTATTTTTAGCTGATTTTGCTTGCTTAGATGGAAATTCTACTGCTCCACCAACACCGGGTAGTTTTAATGATAAAGACTATGTGGTAGTAAGTAAACATCCTCCTTTCTTTTCCTTTAATATTATTACTCTAAATCACTTCTATGCTTAAAGTATTGCTTTTATACTAAAATATACAAGCTGTTTACAAAGTCTTGCAATGTGAAAGAAAATTAATTTAAAAAAATTACTTCAGATTTTACCGTAATTCTTTTTTAAATTTTAATCCATATCTCAAAAATACACCTCTTTTTGTTGTTCTAAAGAAAATAAGACAATTTTAGATGTTGCTCCAGGCACTAGCATAGCCAAGATTTATTTTCTGAAGGTAAGGATTTGGCTATCACATTATGTGGAAAATTATCATATAAGCTTTGTGCTACAATATGATTAAAGTGAAAAACCAACGTAAATAAAGCACAAATTTTGAAGAAAATACAGCATATAGCTATTTCAAGGCTACAACGAAGCCCCTTCATCAGTGCATAAAGCTCACCCACAACAACCGAAGGTCAAGAGAGAACTGCCAACAACACCCTGGACACCGGTATTTACACCAAAGAGGGGCCAACCAATAGGGATTCAAGACACAAGACAACAAACAACCAATCAGCAAACGACATGTCAACCCCGGGCTCAGAGCAAGGGGGAGAAACAACCAATCAGGAGCCAGGAGACAAAAAGAGTGACAGACCACGAAGAATCCGAAAAAGCAATTATAGAAATTGCTTCCAAATACAGTAAAACCTGTCTACAACGATACTGTTGGGACCTAAAAAAAATATTGTAATAGACAGGTTATCGTTATAGACAGTTTGATTACTCAAGCTAACATTTTGCTGGGGCCAAAAATAAATATTGTTATAGACAGGTTATCATTATAGAGAGTATTGTTATACACAGGTTTCACTGTATCATGAAAAACTGCATGAGTGCTGGAAAAATCATTGACAAGATATCACGTTATACTTGGCTGCAACCTTTCTTGATGAAGAAGAAATAAGCTGAGGCTAAGGAATGTGGTGTCCGATTTTTAGGTGATATTCAGCACGTTGCTCTTGAAATCAGATTAGTTTGTTTAACCTATGCATAGGTAGCCTTTTTTGGTCATAATTTCTGTAAATTGTTGAATACATTGGAGGGGAAAAAATGCACTTACTTTATCTAACAGCCCTAAGGAGCAACTGTACAAAAATATCCATGATTAGAAAGTGTACACTTTTTATTCAACATTTCGTGACTTATGACACACTAGTTAATTTGAAATTTCAAAGTACTAAGTAGTAGATGCTTGAGAATTTCCATGATACTTGACTCGAAATAGTTCTCTTTCGACTTTATGGAGAGAAGAAACTACTATGTCAATTACAGCTTGCTGCATGAGATATGTTTTTACAGTTTCCAAGCTATGTAAAGCGTTTGAAAAGATAATAGTTTTAATGGGAGTATTATCGCCTTCTGCATCAGAATCACTATTCATTGATTGCCCCTCGCCTGTTAAAAATGGCTGATTCCAAGAAAAGTCTTTGTCTGCTTCGGACAAAATGGATGTTTCATTTGGAAACCAATCCAATATTTCCTAACTCAAACTAACAAATTCGGCTGTTAAAATGATTCGTTAATTCGGGGTTTATTATTTGGTAAATAGAGGGTTTTGCCTTTATTTTAGTCGGGAGAAAAGAAAAATTCCCTAAATCGCGAAATTCGTTAGAGGTTTGTTAAACCGGGGCCCGACTGTACTTTCATTTTTATAAGCTGTGCAGCAAGGAGTATTACATCCATTTGAATCGATTGCACCAGTCAATAGCAGCTCACAAACAGTTGACAATCTCCTCTAATTCGCCAAGTAGGTAGTTTGGAAGTGTGACGTTTTATCTGTTAACTCTGGTTTTTCTTCTGCACGTCATGACGTCATTGAAAAGAATCTTTGAAACAAGTATAGTTTTGACAAATGAATTAGTGAGAAGCAAAGGGATGTAAGTGCCAAAACTAAAATGTTAGAGATAACCTGCACAAATAATAGGGGAACCTTCCCTTTGTTTTGAGACAAGAGATAGTATTAATAGCCCTGATAGGTGCTGAAATACAGCATTATTTAGAAAAAGGTTTCAATGAAAGCCCACCTAGGATCTAACCTTAACACACTTTTTATTCAAAATTTAAAAAATAGCTATTAAAAACCCTTTGTTTCTTTCTCACTGCCTCAAATGTGTTAAAACCAAAGGATCTGGTGGGTTGACCCTCAAAACCCCCCTCAAGGTGCTCCTAGGAGTTTTAATTTTTGAGGTTAGCACAATTTCTTTAGCTAATATTCTACCAATGATTAATAAAAAAAACTTTATAAGATAAATATCAAAATAAAAAAAGAATTATGTATAAATTTTAAATTGTTTTTTTGAAATGAATTATCTTTATCAGTCAAGACTTTTATAAACACTCTGTTCAAAGCCTTAATGTGAAACATTTATGTGAATCTTTAATATAAACCTTTTTTTTTTATATGAATAGCATTTTAACTTATTTTCTTTTTACATAGACCCCTCCTCCCACGTACGAAGAAGCCCTGAAACAATCTGGTCCTCGGAATGCTGGCTCTACTACAACTGTTTGAGCAATGTGTACAATGTACATTCTATTGAGAATTAACAATGGAAGCCCAAAAAAGTTACGGATTTTCTTGCACAAAGCTATACCAGATTTGCTTGTTGTGAGTGTACTTAGCTCATAACTTAAAACATTAAAAAATGTAAATTGATTTTTGAAGTGCTGTACAGTATGGACAGAAATCATTTTCAAATGAAAAATATGGTGGGTTTTGGGCTTGCAGATACTTATTTTTTAATCAAAAGATATCATCAGCTACTATGAAACGTTGATATTTGTATTGTATTGTGTGTGCTAAAATGTCAACTGCCACTTGATCTTTAAATAAGGCTGAGAGAAAAGAGTGGTGAGAAATTATTTCTGAAAGGAAGATCAGTGCTTAATATACATTTTAAAATTGTTTAAATAATGCTTTTTGGATGTAATTACAATCAGCATTCTAGTACTTTCAAATTGCTATTCATGAATTAATATTTTAATTATAGTGTAAAGTACTTTTTTTAATAATAAAAAAAGATAACTACAAAATAGCATAGATAGCAGCACTGCAATCTAGTAAAAATGAACATTTGAAGCATTTTAAGTGTTATAAGGCATCTATATGCATCAAATTATGGTGCAAAACTTATTGACATCTTGCAACTTAGCAAAAATTTTTGACTAATAAAATACAGTGGAGCACTATATATATCTTTCAAAGGATTATTTATTGAGGGTAGATCCTACGATCTAATAAAAAGCATGGTTTGATATTCAGGATAGCAGTAAATGCACCTTACTATATTTAGTGGCATATTTTGTTGCAAAATAAAAATGCTTTCTAATTACTTAGCCAGCTTTTATTTATTAAATTTTTCTACTTTATTTTACTATCAGCACATTGCAAAATGTACAAAATATGCACTTTTGAGAGCACTTCATGAAATATGTAATGTGTAAATAAATGCAATGACAACCTATCTAATGTGCATATTATTAAAAAATGAGTGATCTGGTATGACAAAAAAAAAAAAAAAAAAACTAAGAATGAACACCTTTGCCTTGTCTGCTTTTGATCTAAAACTTGCTCTATACAGGTTGAACTAAACTTGGTCTATACAGGCCTGCTTTTGATCTAATACTTGCTCTTTTAGGTTGAAATTGTGTTAGCTAAAATTGTCTGATGATTGTCATCTTCCATTTCATTTGCAATAATGATTTCTTTTTTAACCTATCGTCAAACAATCTATCCACCTTTCATTTAAACTAAAACTGTTGAATGATATTTTCAGAAATCGTAACTTCTTTCACTTAAGCTTATCAAAATATAGCTGCAAATTTTTCTGCTGTGCCAAAATCTATACTTTGTGCCATCTTGCACTAAGACTGGAATTTTTAAAAATTCGCTGCCAAAAATGCCTTTGGCATCCACGTAATTGTTTGAATGCTTGAGCCCCCCAACAGTCCCCAAGGCAAGAATGAATTGAATCTGCTGTATTATTTTCATCCTTCTGTAGCATGTTTTAATGATTTATTTTGTTGAGCCAGGGCTAAGAAATTGAAATGAACTTCAAATGTATATACAAGTTTATGAGAGTGCCAAAGATGCCTGTTTAATGATGCACCTTGTCCTTGCTGGATGTAAAATATCTTCATATATCATTTAGGCACCTTTTAAAATCACACTTCATTCTGTTAATGTATTTTTTAAAAAAAATAAATTATTGAACAACTGTATACAGAAATTCCAAGTACAAAATTTTTATTCAACATAATTGAATAAAAGTTTAATTACTTTGCATACTTGTTTGACATTTGATAATTTTATTGCTTATTTACACCTTAAATACATTATTTTTCAACCAATATGTAAATCAGCTCAGAGAAATTTTTTCCTTTTTTACTGAAATATGTTTATATTTAGTTTTTGCTTTGAAACAGAATCTTAAGTTTGCTTTAGATTTTTTGATTCTACCATCTAAATATCAATCGTGTGGATTGAATTGTTTATGATTATCAATTTTAAATCATAGTTAATAACAGTATTGGTAATAAGTTACATACAGGGTCTTTGCTAATTTTAATGAAGCTACTAAGTTGACATAGAGATAGAACCTTGATTTTATTTTTATTAATTTTTTTATTGTGTGAGAAGTGTTCAATATTCAACATTAATTCCCGCAAAACAACAGAAATCAGAAGAAAATGTTTTATTCATAATACATACTGAGGTATGTAAATTGTTGGTCCCTGAATATTGGAAGGGAAATTGATTGAAAAAAAAATCTGTTTTAATGTTTAGTTTTCTTTTCTGTTCACTTTTTTTATTGCTTGAAAAGTTAATTTTTGTAATTATTGGCTTTTTTTTTTTTTTTTTTTTTTGCATAATTTAGATATTTTGTCCATTATTATTGTTGCTAATAAAGGTGGTTCCTTGAAAGGAAAACATGGTGCTTCACTGTACTTTAGTTAGAATTATACTGGGAGGCAATCATATTTATTGTGGAAAAATGTGATATGCAATTTTTTCTTTTTATACATTTTTATATACATTTATTTGTAACATGTATGCATTTATTTATATATATATTTCGTTTATTTATTTTTTTATTCTAGTCTGGGTTCATGTTAATTTTTTTATGTATTTTCTTTTCATTTTTTTAAATAATTTTTTTAAAGCTTTCATTGTGTACAAGATATGGATTCCATATCATTAGAACATTAAAGATATACATGCACAGCTTTTTTTTTTATTTATTTATTTATTTTTTCCCCCAGTTAGAACTCCTTTAATATCTGAAATACACATGAGTAAGATTAACGTAGCAAATGCATATTTGCCAACTTCTCTTTTTCAAAATCCAATTGTTCTTATGAACCGCTTATTGAAAGTGTTTAATATTAAAAATAAAAAATAACTACATCAATAATTTCTGCTGTGTAGATGTCAGGTATCTAAGTTCATTGTGTACATAGATGAAAACTTATATGGACCAGCTTAATCAGCATAAAGCATTAAAAAAAAGTCATAGTAGGCTGTATTAGTCCTTGCACATAAAATGTGGATAAACATCAATAAAAAAGGATAGTAAATTTATTGTAACATCATATACATCGAAAAATGTTTTACTAAATTACAAGAATAATCAAAAATTGCTGATCACTACAAATGTTCTTGAAGTTAAAATGTTGGCTCATGTTGTTGCTATGTTAAACTATATCAAAGCAATATTCTTGCTTTCAAAAATTAACTGATAAATTTTTATCTCCTATTTTAACTGCTATATTCTATATATTGGGATTTAAATCAACCAACTAGTTAAGAGCTGTGTGTGTATAAATCTATAATTTAGATTATTTTCATAAAAAGTTGAGGTGATATTATGCATCAAGAAATACGTATGTCATGCCATTTGTGAACCACCCCTTAAGAAAAATTAATATGCTTACAAGCGACTCCTTCCTTTTTGTTTTTAAGTATTTCATTCATTGAATAAGAAATAATCTTTGTTTCTATTTTGATACATTGTACAATTACCTCTCCTTTTTATTGAAAAGGAATCCGTGGAAACCTAGTACAGTATAACTTCAATTTAACAATTGCCTCAATTTCATGATACATTTCACTGGTCCGGATTTGACTGTTAAATGAATGCTCCTTGATTTAACAATAACTGTTTAAGGTCCCTTGACAATCGTTAAATTGAAGTTATACCGTATACACTTATATAAACATGTTCAGTATATTTCTGAGATGAAAATTTCACAGAAAATATAAAGCATGAACCATTTTGCTGTTGTCACTCATATTATTGTTTACTATTTTATTTGATATATCTCTGTTTTTTTTTAAGAATATATAACTGCTCAAAGAAACATATAAAAAGCCTGCAAAATATGTGAGCTGCTATTTGAGTGAGCATAATTTGAATGGCTGTTAAGACTAGTTTTACTGCTTCATTTGCTATTTAATTATTGCTAGTCACAATGCATTTTAAAACAATGTTACATCCTTTGTTTCAAAGATTCGTGAATATATATGTGTGACAAATTTATGATCATCTGAATCAAGTTATGCAGTTTTACATCATAAGGTTATAAAAGACATAAAAATTAACTTTTTACCTTACATAAATAACTGGCAGGTTTTATCTTTCAATTCTAGTCATTTTTAGGTGTTTTTTTCTTGCAACTCAGTATGTATTTGCAGCTTGCAAAAGGTGCTATATATAATTAACACAGCAAATATCCTATATGCATTTAATATTTGTTTGCTCTTTCAAAATTTATTTTTAGATGTTCCTAATTTTTGTTTGTACACATGTTTCAGCATTTTAGTATGTATACAAGGGCAAACAAAACCGGAAAATTTAGGTTTCAGATTTGAAAAACATTAGAAGCTTTAATTAGAAAAATAAAAAAACATTTAAACTTTTATTGATCAATCATAGTTGACCAATCAAAGTAAAAAAAATAGATGCATAATGCAGGGTGTGCAAAAAACTCCTTGATACATTTAAAACATTCATGGAAAAGCAACAAATATTCATATGAATATGTGGTTTGCACAAGAATAACCACAAACTTGTCAAGATTCGGAATTATGTTAACTAGGTGGTGATACAAGTGCAATATTCTTAGAATGGCAAAAAAAAACTTTGTTTTTTTGGGGGGGGGTTATGTCCAGGTAACATCTAGTGTGGTCCTTGTTCGGTCCTGGGCCATCATTACTGCGAGTATTCTGGCTGCTGGATGCCATTATTGAGTTCTTCTAACACGTTTGGTAGTGAGAACTCATAAAGAAAAAGTCAATGTGCCCCCAAATCACCGCAAACACAGATGAACATCACACGTATTGTAACACACACAAAAAAAAAGCTTTTCTTGTTTTGCTGCCTTTTTAAAAATACTGCACTTGTATCACCACCTGGTTAACACAATTTTGAATCTTGATGATTTAGTGGTTTTTGTGTAAAGGAAATGAATTAGAAAGAACTTAAAGTCGGTAACAGGAGATAGAAACTATGAGAATGTTGGCCTACACATGAGGGTCTCAGTAGAATGCTAGCAAGTGAAAGTTTCATTGGACATTCGTATATCTAGTGGAATAATTAAGAATTTTAAAAAGCTGATCTCGAAAAAAAAAAAACACTACTCCCACTTTTCTTTTTCAAAACTATGCTAATGCTTGTGTTAAAATAGATAATTATCAATTTTTATTTCTTTTGTTTTCTGGTTTTGTGTGCCCCTGGATATATAAGCCTATGTTATAAGAGATCACTGCTGCAAAAGAATGTTAGCAGCAATCATCAACTTTGATCATGCCTTAACGTCATCTCTGAAATATTGTATAAAATTTAATTTACTTGTTCAAAAACTAAGAAATGGAAAGTTTGTAAGAACAAAATTTTCTTTCAAAAATGTTTAAAACATTTATCATGTGAGAATTTTATTTTATAAAATTATAAAAATATATATAGACTTAATATTGTAAATTTATCTTGTAATGCTACACATATGTCAAGTGTTTGTTTCTGTAGAAGTACGGGTATAAATTTGCCTTAGTAAGTATAACGCCTTTAGAATTGAGTATTCCTTGGTTACTTTGCAATCTTTCATCTTTTATTTAGAAAATATTATAGTGCCTGAGCATTTACACTCAGAATGCACTTCTTAGAATATACATATTTTTAGTTTCTTGAATTTGCAAATTGGCAATGCACGTGTTTTTAGGCATTTTATTTGCTCAAGGGTAAGTTTCTAAGTCTGTTTTACACAAAATACCCATAACTTCAATTTCCTTTAGAATTGATTATTTATTAAAAAAACTATTTATTGTACTGAAATTGAAATAAAGAACCAAATATTCATCCTAAGCTTTGTAATTTATTTGGACTGTTGTTTCACAATTTACACTGGTGGGTCTCAAACTTTTGAGCGTAGCACTGCTTTTTTTTTTAAATGATGATTATCCTGAGACATCCTATCTTAAGCATGAGTACGAAACATAAATTTAAGTAAAGGTAAGAGATAAAATAAGTAAAGCTTGTGTATACCATCAGGGGCGGCAAATAGGGGGGGGGTCAAGAGGGGGCGGTCGCCCCCCCCCCCCCAAAAAAAAAAAAAATTCAGAGGAAAGATGAAAAATGAGCAAATTCAATTTAGGTAAATCGCAAATCAATGTTCATGAAAAAATTTTGCTGGTTCTCTGTAATGGTTGATGAAACTCAACACATTTCTAGACATGAGCGTTTTCCATTTTTTGAATGATTAATTAGAAATTCTTCAAGCCTTTACTGGCCTTTTCAGAACAGGAAAAACTGATGAAGAATCAGGGTTAATTTTAACTGAAGACGTAATTTCCTCATATAGGCTAAATATTTCATTCTTGTGTGCTCTGTAACTATGGTTATGAGAGGCCCGTGCAGTGGTGTAGCTGCATGGTTTTCACAAGAAAATGCTTTGATATTTAACTTTCATTGTTACGGTCATATTTTAAATGTGTTTGATTAATTAGTGCTCATCACTTTCTTCTGCTAGAAACACATTTCAACTATTCAATGCATAGTATGCTTTCATAGATACTTCATAAAAAATACATACTATTTTTGAAAAAAATATTTCACATCAACAATTATCTTTTTTGAGGGCAAACTATGCTATCTCGGAGTGACACAAAGGGTCTTCAAGAGACAACACAAAATGTCTTTTAAAGCATAAAAACCCTTCTCAATAATTTTAAAGTGGTGATTTTGGAAAACGACTCTTTTAATAGTTAAAAAGCTAATGTCCTTTAACATGTCATCGTTTGAATTTTTATTCGATTTGTTTGTATTGAGGAGAGTTTTGAACAATGCTTTCTTCAACCAGCTAATCTTAATTTTTGGACTGTTCAAGCTTCAGTTCAAGCTACAATTGAAACTATTAATAAATTTCGCGTAGATGTAAATTTCAGGGGTGATTGTGTTCCGCTATTTTACCGAATTTCCGGTATTTTCATGTCCGAAAATACCGGAATTATGTTTTTTTTTTTTTTGTTATGCTTTTATCTCCCTACTTCCGCAATTTTTTAAAAATTATATAATACTCTTCAAATACACCTGCAAGAGCCTTAAGATGGACACCTATCCCTTTAGATGGACATATGTCAAGATAATTTTGTATAACACCAGCTCAAAAGTAACTTTGTAACCCATTAAAATTTTAATCAAATGTACACACACTATTTTGACTCTGACTATTGGACTATTTAATACTGTGGCATAAGTGCACTTAATAGGGGCCAAAGATTACCCCCCCCCCCCACCCACCCCGTTCTCGCTTTGAAACTTTCAGGTATTTTTTGATGAACTCACAATCACTCCTGATATTTCAATCAAATGTGGATCTTTTCAAAAAAATTCTTGCTCCAAGACAATTTTAAAAAGGCGTAAAGAATATTCAAAGGAATTTAGAAGAGGTGACCAAAATACACATGATGATGTAAAGTCAAACATTGATTTAACATATTGTAAAAAAGAATAAATTCAGTTTCTAATGAAATTAACACAAGATATGATGATAAATATTTTCTTTGTATTGTTATCTCTATATTCCTGTACTGTTGGCTTTATATAATCTGAATTAGATATTGAAAACAAAAAGAAAAAAATAATAAAAAAAATTAATTTGAATTCTGAAATTTTTAATTCAAATTATGTTTTTCGCAATCACGAACTGCGACAGGACCGTACTCATTCGAGTTGTTGTTTCCAGAAACGGCTCTTGTCCCCCAAGCCTGCCCCTCCTCCTGGGCGGTTACGTGTGCATAGTTGTGTGTGTGTGTGTATGCGTAGATCTGTGTGTAGGCGTGTGTGAGCGTGCGTGTATGTAGGACATGGACGCCTCCGACCAGGAGAAGCGGATAGCTTGGAACCGGAGCAGCTGCGCCTGCAGAGAACGGTGGGCAGTGGTGCTGCAGAGGCTTCTGGTCCAAGCTGAAAGAGGAACCGGACGCCGAAGACGGTCAAGTGAGGACAATAGGCAATCGTGATTGCTCAAAAAAAATGTTTCAATTATGAGTAAATTTTAAAGCATGAGGCAAGAAGAATTGTTTAGAGACTAGTCTATTCAATGGTGAAAAAAAAAGACCATCACAATTTTTAAAGTTACCTGGGTGATTTTGAAGCGTAAGATGTGAAAGGTGTGTTTTCATACATAACTTAGTTACTTCAATTATTTTTCAATTATTCCAATCAGTTCATCTAGTAGAGAAAATTCATTTTCGTGTCTCAGGAGATTAGGGAATTATTTTCGAAGCTCAATGGAAAAAAAAATACTGAAAAAAGAGCATGACACTGGGCAGTGCTGGATTAAGGAACAAGATTTCCAGTTATTCTGTATTTTAAAAATCAAGCATTAAAACTTTATCAAAAGATGAAAACTATAGTATCAAGATACTTTGCATAACATTGTATTATAAAATGAATTACAAATTTTGTCATAAAAATTTAGATTTTGTTTTTGAACACTAATTTTATTAATTCTAAACCCATATCATGATTACTTGCTGTTAGCCAATATGTGTTTTTTTCCATACTGAGGTGTAATTCATATTTAAGAAACTCGACCCCCCAAATAAAATGCTGAAATGCCGCCCCTGTATACCATCAATCACATTAGAATTTTTTAGAAAAGATCAAATAAGCATTGTGCTAAAATGTGATTGAATAAGGGACTGTCCACAAATATCATGCATAATTATAACAAGAGGAAGGGGTAAGAAGATGTATGACATCACGCATTTTTTATGAGGCTATGTTTATGGAAGAAAAAAAAACTGTCAAAGGGGGGGGGAGGCAAAAATTTTTTAAAAAGTGACATCATTTACGGACATCCCCTAAGCCACTTAAAAATTTTTTTACCCCAAATTCTTAGTGTTTAAATAAAGCTTTACATGGAAATGAAAAAAAGTTACACCAAAAAAATGAACTAAACCATAAAATATATAAAATTTGGATCTGTCAAATCTATAGTTGGGGCAAACCTAACCTGGCAGCATGGTGAAGGCTATGCAGATCCTAATCACAGCATTACAAAGCTGTCAGGTTAGGTTTCCCCCACTATATACAACTGTTGGATGTTTTAGCCTTGATTGAAATTCATTTCCTTAGACTACTTTTGGAAAACTGTTGACCTGTTTTAGTCTTACAATTTCAGTCAGATATTAACAAGCCCTCTAAGTTATATCATAAAGGAGATGAAAATGAAGCCAGAATTAGAGGATACATTGGTGCAAAGATGGGCGGAGTTATGATAAGGAATGGTTATTACAAATTTCCTGAATAAACTAGCTGACCGATAGGTTTGCGTTTTAATGCAATTTCAAAAATGTGCTTCATAAGCTTCAGGCTGTCTAAATTTGAATTAACTACCAATTGATATCCAGTAATAGAATGTTTTGAATCAAAATGTATCTCAATATATTTAGCGAGATGCTAAGGATCTTGGATACATTAGTGAACTTCTGGCTTCAATTTCTTAGTATAGCGGGGCCTCTATGTATATAGCTATTTCAAGACTACAATGAAGCTTCTTCGCCAGAGAACTGCACTCTCACGATTTTTTTTTGTTGTGTGTTGAGCACTTTTGCACAGATGAATGACCTTGAAATAGATGCTTTATTTACATTATTTTATTTAGAGCAGGAATAAGTAACCTTTAGCCTTTTATCCTTTCTGTATGGTTGTTTTTCCATTTCAATCTAATTATTAGACTAATTAAAATGAATGAAATGGGTTGGGAAAATGTGTATAGAATATTTAGTTAAAATGTGTCCCTAGTGAAAAAAAAAAATCTTCTAAGCCCCAAATCCATATTGTTGCCTCAGAGCAACTGCAAGATATCTAATCCCAGAAATAACACAAAGATATTTTGCTGTTGCTCTGAGACGACAATATGAGCTTTCTAAATTACTTCAAAAATTTTTGTCAGTATGATGAAACACTTTGTAATTGGGTCACTACATTTTTTTTTTTTTTTTTTTTAATTTTTCGACATCAGAAATAGTTACTGATCATATGGCTTTTTGGTTTTCTGTAGTCTTTTGAGGTGAGGGACTTGAAATTCTTCACACTGATTTTCACTGAGTAATTAACCTGACTCATTTATAAATACAGGAGTCTTTTGCCCATCCCCCAAGTGAAATTGGGCTTGGATCAATACTGATTTGTTGGATAGCAAATTCATCAAATCAACTGCACAAAGTCAAAAATTTTGGAGCCTTTGGGAGGGACTCAAATCTTGTTGCAAGCATTTTTTTTTTTTTTTTTTTTGCTTTGTTCGATTTTGGAGATGGGTTTCAACATATATATATTACTAGTGTTTCCCCAGACCAAAAAATAAGGGGGGGGGAGCAAGGTTCTTTCAGATAAAAGGCGCTTTTGATTAAAAAAAATGTGCTTTTTTTACCTTTATAGTAGACTCTATGCATATAAATCCCAAATATTTTTTGATAAGTGATAGTAATTATTTTTTTAAATGAGAAAAGATTTTTAACATTTAGTTTTAAAAGATATTATAAAAACATTCAGATTTATATTCAAATCAAATTCTAGGGGAAGAGTGAAGCGAAAGAGTTACACTTCTAGGCCAGGCTAGTGTGAATCGTCACCTTTTGAAACGAGCTGATGTGTGCCTCACATGACTTCCTTTTACTCCAATTTCATGTGATTTTCCCATTATTGGCAATTTTAATGTGATTCAATAGTTTACTCTATAAATATCACCAACAGTGACCAAATTGAAACCAGATTTAAAAAAAAAAAAACGCCAAATTTGTCGCCAAAACTTGTTGTAACTAACTCGGGGAATTGTCGAAATGGATATTTCTCTATATGTTCATAGGCAGTGTGGTCGAGTCGAAAAAAAAAAAACTTAACATTCATTCAGGGATGAGCAAAATGGAAATGAAGGTGGATTTTTGAGTGAAAATTTTTTCGCGAATACAATACTTCCTTTTTTGTAAAAGGATGTAAAAAAGGTTTGCCTCTGCGATAAAGGTTTGTTGAAATTTCAAAGGGGCAGGTTGCAGCACCATCCTAAAAAACGTCTAGGGGAAACAATATACAGGGATGGAGAGTGGTCAGAGAGCAAAAAGGAGGAAATCCAAAAACAATTTGTAAAATCACGTGGAAAAGGGATGATATCCAAAACTGCATCAAAATAACCCAATGCAGCCATGATATTCAAATATTCAACAAAAATTGGCACCCGTTTCAAAGGCAATACAATGTTTTCCCCAAACTGAAGTAGGAGGCAAAGTGAAAGAAAAGAACTTGAATTTCTTCTCCTCAAAATATTTAACTATGGTTTTGTTATTGCTTTTCATTTGTTACTACTAACATCCTATTTTGTACAAATCTGCTGCATTGCATCATTTCTTGCAAGTTTGTTTATTTCTATAGAAATTTAAATTTTCAAGCCAAGGTTCAATCTTGGCTGCATCACTCAATAATGTCCAATTTTCATATTTTTTGAGAAAAAATCTTTTAATGAAAAACATAAGAAGTAATAGTGCAGAAAATGAGAACGTAAGTTTTAGGTTTGTTTGTAAAGTAAAAAATTACAACATAGTGAAAAATCTTAAGTTTTCCTTACGTGGTAGAATATACTCTTCATAGCAATTATTTAAAGAATACAGTCGACTCCCGCTACAACGCGATTCGACTTACGCGAAATGGCTATAACGAGAATTTTTTTCACGAATTAGATATTTTTAGCTAACGCAAATTTTTCATTCACACCACGAATTTTTTAGGAGGAAGTATCAGCTTCGTTATTGGCTACTAAATATTGATTTCATGAATGTTATTACGTCCCTCTAAGCTTCACTGAGAGCGAAAATTCCAACATCAAACTAATCTACGCATCGAGTTGTTAGTGCACAAAATAACCATTCACCATCCTTATTTTTATTATTATTTTTTTCATTCTAAATATTAAAGTTGATGAAATATATTGGTACCTTGGTGGTATTTTCATTTAAACTTTGTGAAGATGGGAAGAAAATAAAAGTTTCTGATTAAAAAAAAAAAAGCTAAGATCCTCGAGGTGCTTTTGACTACAAAACGTAGACGGTAGTGTGACAAAAAATATGATTGAATCTTCCATGCGTACAATTAAAAGTCGAAACAAAAAGATATTCGTAAAGGTTCAGAACTTATTTTCAATATTTAAGCTTGCTGAGCAGTCCAGCAAAGTAAATATTATGAAAGTGGAAACTGCTCTTGTATTATGAATTTAAGAGATCAGGAAGAGGATCTGTTGCCACAAATTGAAACGTTATGTAAGAAAAGGCGAAGCAACCGTATTTAAAAATGTATAACATAAGAATAACAATCTGATCATAGAGCATAAATCACCATTATTTTCATTTTTTAATTCATAAATATGTTAAAGTATCTACTGTACTAGTACTACTATAGTACAGCATTTTGCTATTACTATACATACTGTGCATACGGTGTTGTTTTATTTTATGTCATTCTCTCTCGTTGATCATTCATTTTGTGCATGTTAAAGTTTTTTATGTTGAATAAAACAGTTTTTTATTTTTTAAACTCAGTAAAAGTTTAGTTTTTTATGTAAAAAACTGAAGTGTATAGTTGAAGTATGCTTTAAAGCATATTGAGGGGTGTTTATAAGTGTCTAAAAGAATTTGGTATGCTTAAAAAAAAATTGTATGCACATATTTTTCCACAACACGAAATTTCGACTTACGCGAGGAGTCTTGGAACGCATCCCTCGCGTAAGTCGGGACTCGACTGTATATATAAATGAATTGGTTATCCTTGCATTGAAACTCAAAAAAATCTATAATACTATTTCAGAATCAAAAGAACAACCTGCAGTTGCCTAATTTAATCATGAAATCGCAAAAATTTAACTGGCTGTAAAGCCTAAACCATTTGAGATTCACCATAAATATTTTGTACGATTTCTTAAATAGATGAAAACTAGTCGACCCGTGCACTGTACTTTGAATCGTTTCATAAGGCATTTCGCTCTTTAAAAATTTCAAAGAAAGAATATTATGAAGAAAGAAAACTATGAAGAAAGAAAAAGTAAATGGAAAAAAGTAAGCGCACAAGAGAAGGCATGTAATTTGAAGACATCAGTAACAAAACCTCGTTAAATACAACGTTGTGATAATTTGATCATCGCTCCCCTTTTGGTTGTATGTATTTTCAATGCAAATATAAATATCATTAAAAGTGTGGCTGAGTGACACGTGAAAAATCAGTAATTTTGCATGTGAAAAAACAGGTTGTGGCAAATACAGTCCTGCCCATGTGAGCATCTGACGGAAAAAAAAGAAACATTGAAGAGATATTTAGTGGCACGGATTCGAACTGGCGCCATTCTGATTAACAGTACGGCGCTCCAACAAACCTAACAACTGTGCCTTCCTTTTCGAATGCTATTCATTGAAGGAATGCGTAACAAAACACAGTAAAAAAGTTTTTCGCCGAAAAAAATATAATAAGATCATGCGTCTATGTTTTGTCATTAGCCAGCATTATAAGATTTAAAATTATTCGTAAAACATGGAATTTGATTAAAGAATGAGAAAGATCTCATGTAGCAATTGAAACAAACATTCTAGAGAAGAAATAAATTCGGTTGAAAAAATAAGTGTTTTTATTTTTGAATATTCAACAATTTCCCATAGCAGGCTTCTTTAACCTGTACGGCTTAAAAGGTCGCACTTGCTTTTCTTTTAATCGAACACTTAAAATTCAAAATCAAAACCAGTTGAACTGAGTCCGTTTTTTAAGTGTAATTTTTCGAACGTAGACAATTTTTTTTTTCAGCCAAAAGCAGAAGAGTAGAAAATGATCTCTTACTAATGAAGTTGATAATAATTTTAATGTTTTATATCGTATTCGAATAAATAATTAAAGATTTACTGGTTAAAACTCGTAGTTTTAATTTGGCGTAGTATTTTTTCATTTGTACAAAAGTTCGAACACTGTTATTAGAAAAATCTACATTTCAGCATACAATGAAAATGTTTTTCTGCACAAAACTGATTCCCTTGAGGTATATCTATTTTTTTTTTTATGCTTACATTATGCTCAGTGGTCTGGATGGAGTCAAAGCTTAAAAAAAAGGGAAGAACACCCTTCGATTAGCAGTCAACTTATCTGAATGATAACTGTAGCCTACATAAAGGAGTCGAAACACCAAATATCATTCCCACTGCTTTTATTTTATTACGTGTGTTATCTGTTTTATGTTATGAGTATATGTAATGCGTAATATTACTGTAAATTCGCTATTATGTCGGACAGCCCGAACTGGCCCGAAGTTCAAACAGTTTATAGCCGAACGCTCTACCGGAAAAAAAAAAACCCCACAGGTAATTTTAAATTTTTTTTCTTGCCGAGAAATGTTTTTATTTTTGAAAATTTTTACAATTTTTTATCGCAGGCTGTTTGAACCGTTATGACTTAGATGGCAGCACGTGTTCATCATTTAACAGCACGGTTAAAATACAAAATAATTTGAACTAAGTTCTTTTTTAAGCGAAGCTTTTCAAATGTAGTAAAAATGTGATACGCTATTTGTTTTTTTGCAAAAAGAAGAAAAATATATATATTACCCTTTAAATTGAGGTAGTATTTTTTTTTATTTGCAGAAAGAGTGAAAAACGCATTAGAAGAATCTATATTTCAACATACGATTTATTATATTTTACTGAACAAAAAACAATTCCAATGTAGTCTGAAATCGTAAACCTGATACTTATATTTTCGCTTACATTACGCCTTAATTTTCTTACTGGAGCCAAAGCTAAAAAAAAAAAAAGAAAAAAACTCTTACAATTGAGTATCAATTTAGCTTCGTGTTGCATCAAGTTTTCGTAACAGCTAGGAGCGTTTTTACCTCATGTACTCCCTCATATTTGTTATTCATGTACTGCGTGATATTTTTCTACATTTTTGATGCAGATTGTCCGGACGTGGGCCCGAACATGCATTCTCCTGGTTACCAGTCGAACGCTCTGACGATCAAGCTATTCAGCTCTGTCGGTAACAGTGAGAGTTAAAGTTATAAATTTAACCGAAAACCTCATTCTGGTTCTTTAAAACAGGTTTTTTTGCCCGAAAAAAATAATTTTTAGACCGTGGGTTTATTTTTCGTCAGTAGCCTGTACGATAAGCTTTAAAATAAGGTGTAAATCAAAGAAATCGATTAAGAATTGAGGAAAATCTCGTGTAGAAACCAAAAACAGGCTACAGAAATAATATATAAGGATAGTAATTATGCCACGTTTCATTAAAAGCCAAGACTGGGAGTTGGACCACATATTTTTTCTCTTTGATTGGCTTTTGCATTCTTTCTCAAATAAAAATATTATTGAAATAATGAATAAAAAGAGCAGATATAAGGTAACATATGGTAAAAAAGCTTCTAACATTAAAAATGATTGAAATATTTGCAGGATGCAAAAAGATTGAAATCTCAAAGAAGGCATGCCGTTTTCGGCGAAGCACGTGTTTGACGTCGTTGGATTGTTTCCCAAGTATAAATTTTCAGCAGATATCGTGGAGAATAGAGATTCAAGGGGGGGGGGGGACCGAAAAATCAGAATGTTTTCAGATATTTAAGAAAAATATAAGCGTTATGAGGCCTGAAAATGGCAAAAAAAGGAGGAAAGGTTTTGAAAGCAACAGAGAAAGTCAGAAAAATCTCATACCTGAATAAATATATCCCCCCTCACACACACACACTAACTCAGTAGTACAAGCTCTGAATTTGACGAGTTTACATTATTGTACTGCCACTGTTTGAGCAAGGGACTTAGTTTTCATAAAGTTTTGCAACTCCAATTTATGAAGTTAATAAATCAAAATAGTTATAAAACAATTTTATTGTTGAACAAAAAACAATGCACAAGTTGTCAAAACAAAGTTGTCTGTAAGAAACAAACTTAAAACCATTCATTGATGATTAAAATAATTGATGTCACAAAAATATTTACAAAAATGAGTATCAAGCATAATATAAACAAATAGTAACATTTAATATCAACTAGTAGCTATCGAGATAACAAATTAAAACTTTCTTCACTTGATGCAAAAACAATATTTACGGAGATATTAAAAAGTATTTTGGCTTTTTTTTTTCTTTTTTTAATAAGAACATAAAGGATAATGATATTCAGACTGAAAAAGTTAAAATACATAAACATACATGAAGGAACTTTTAAGGGACTATTTTGTTGATTCTAAAAATTATATAACATAGGCAATGTAGGAGAATGAATATTTCCTTTTTTAATATTTTGAAATTTGTATTCTTATTTAATTTTCTAAATATAAAATAAGCATTTAATGTTAAGAACAAGATTTATGTGATTGTAAGGGTTAAATATAAACTGTCTAAACCCAAAATAAGTATCAACAGCAAATACATAGATGTAAATAAATTTGAAGCACAAGAGTTAACACCTATTGACAAATAAATTACTAGAACAAATACGAAATTAAAAAATATATTGTTGAGTATTTTTATATAATATAGAGATATAGTTGTTTTGTGAGAAAATAGACGATTTCTAAAGGTGAAACGTTGGGCCTCCATTATGCAATCAAAATTCCTTTTGTACACACTATCAACAAAGATATGAAACAATTTGCTGGTGCATTTGGATCAATAGAAATATACATATGTACAAATGCTACTGCTTATCTGAAATAGAGCAAGTAGAATCATAATTTGGATCAGCACCAGCAATCGGATAAAGAATCACAACCATTTTGTTAAAACAATAAAGTCCACGAGGGTCACAACTGCCTTTGCATCACAAGGGTTGTGAGCTGGTACATGAAACATTGATTACAAACACGAACAGGTTTCAGGTGGCCGTAACGCGGGAGAGGAATCGAGTTGGAACTGCATCGAGAGCAAAAGATCTATAATGAGAAAAGATTTTAAAAGCTTTTACTACTACAAATACATACTTCTTTAAAACACAAGATCAGTAAGTTATTCAGTAAACTTTGATAAGGTATCCAGGAACTTATAATCAAACAATTCAAAAATTAAAATGTTTTTCTGTTAATAAAAATAAAAACTTAAATTTGGTAAAATATCTTCCTTACACTTCAAGTTGAGTTCAATTATTGTGCTTAGTAAGAGATGGCATGCACAAATTCCCCAACTCCTCAGAATTGTACCAAATTTAAGCAAAAAAAAAAAAAATGCATCCTCTCTTTACTTTATCTATTTTTTACTTAAAGTTATGTTTTAATGTTTAATATTTTCAATACCATTTGTAGAATTTTTGTTCTTTGAAATTATTGTTAGTATAATGTAGCCAACATTCTTCAGGTATAACTTAAAATATCTTTTTTTTTATAGTAGTTCGTATATTTTTGCTACTCTTATTACAACATATGTGTTAAAGTTCAGTATAAAATCTAAATAAACACATGTAGACTTCTATAATGTGATTGTTTTTAAGTAAAATTATAATGCTCACGTTTTTCCCTTGCATATATTTTGAAGTTAATAAAAATTACTTTCACTACCAAAATATGGAAGAAAATTTTCACTAGTGTGATTCAATTTCTCAAACCTCTTGGGGTGAGATTTTTTTTTTTTTTTTTTTTTGAGCTGTCAAGGTTTTGAAAAAATTACTTAAGTAACACAATTACACACACTAATATATATTAATATATGTACTATGCCAACACTTTGTATAAAGATTAACTAGTTATTCTTCAACATAAAACAAGATTTGAGATTTATTTTCATCCCTGTTTCAATGTTACAATATCTAGCATTGTTCCTATTTTATTTTATTATTATTATTTTTTTTTTTTTTTTGAATGGTTACTAGATACTGTTAAGCTGGATTAGTTAGCTGCTTCTAAAAAAGTACACTTACTAATTTTCATTTTTTAACAATTTACTTCATTGCTTTTTTTTTTTTTCAAGACATTAGTGTTTTTTTATTATTATTATTATTATTATTATTATTATTGTGGAAATTGTACTGGTGTACTGGAAGGGATTTTGAAACGAGTAGGAATTTCAACTTTGTTTTCTCATTTGCTAGCATCAAAGTTAAATCTTTCATCAAGCACATTCAATTTAAGATTTCCACTCATTATGGTTTCTCAATCTCAGGATTTCCAGAAAAATTGTATGATAAAGTACAAGCAGATGTCTCTCGAACTGGTTTTAGTAAAAATATTGCCAGCGAAAAACAGCAATTGAAACTTGCTTGTGTGCAAAAATTTTGACATATCATTTAAAAAAATAAATTTTGAAGTAACTATGAAAAATGTATGAGTTTCATAGTAAAAAACAGGGGATTTTTTTTTTTTTTTTTTGAAATGTGAAGGGTTTTGAGATAGGAGGTTTGAGACATTAAGATTTGACTGTACCAATTTAATCATCAAAAATTCGGAGCGAGAAAAACATTTTTTGGAGACTGAAAGAAAAAGGAGAGTAATGGACTAAAATATGACAACTACCTAGTGACCATAATTCAATTTCAAAAAGAAATGCAGAAACATCTTTTGTGCTGCAGAATACTGGATTCCTGTTATTCATAAACAAAAAGAGTACCAGAATTCTTGAGTAAAACCTGAACAAATAGTCAAAAGTGTATGCACACAACATAAATATGTAAACAAAAAATGTAGGTCAACATTTTTCCATAATCTTCCCTGTACTTGCATATGAATTTAATTTACTATTAATGAAATAGTCTTGAAATAACGATATACTCTTCAAAAAAATTCCTAATTAAAAGTGGGAATTCTTTCTCAAACGTAGGACTTTTCCCATTTAACTAGGACAAAAATGAACCCTGAGAAAGATTGCGCACTGAAAGCATCACACATTCTTTCGCTTCCATGTGGAAAGTAGGCTTACATTATTTTACAGCTTTTCTAAAATTGAGTAGCTATCTGTAAATATCTGCTGTTACTTTTCTATATTACTCATTATTTTGTAAACAATGGCTAATATAAAGCAACCTGAGCAAAAATAAGGAGGGTATTTGGTAAAGTCCTGTATCCCCCCCCCCCCCCCAAAAAAAGTGACAAATGTAAGAGAAAATCCATGAATCTGAAGACTTAAGTTCATGGAATTCCGCCAAAAGAGGGAAAAATTACATGTATACTCATGAAATATCTTAGAAACTTCTCACATTCTTAATTCAGTTTGTGACATGCTTGAAAAATGTTGACAACCAGCAAACATACAAAAATTTGCAAACCTTTACTTAATTGCTCAATAGAAAAAAAATCATTCAACTTTTTTTTCTGTAAAAATTACCTTTCCACAATTTCTTTCCACAATTCTGCCAAAAGTGGAAAAATTACATGTATGCTCATGAAATATCTTAGAAACTTCTCACATTCTTAATTCAGTTTGTGACATGCTTGAAAAATGTTGACAACCAGCAAACATACAAAAATTTGCAAACCTTTACTTAATTGCTCAATAGAAAAAAAATCATTCAACTTTTTTTTCTGTAAAAATTACCTTTCCACAATTTCTGCAATGATGTCTTCTTCTTAAAATAGTGAACTGAATTTTACAAGCCATGCAGTTAGAGCTTAATTCATCAGGCATCCATTCTGGTGGACCTAAAAAGACAACATTTAGATTACAACAAGGAATAAGCTGTGTTTTAATTGAAAAAAAAAAGGACGACTCTTCAATACCTGTAAGAATTGTGCTTTCATTCTCCTGACCCAGCTCTGACAGATTCCAAACTATTAATGGAGGTGGTGAACTGTCGGGCACTACTTCCTCTGCACTGTCTACTGAGTTCCGATCTCTTTCATCCTCATCCGGAGCACTGTTGTTTAAAGCTCTGTTTGAGATTTCCAGTGTTTCGTTTTCATTGAATGAGTTATTTCTAGTCAAATTATCTGGTTGGTTTTCCATATTGGGCTCATCAGAGGAAGGGCTGCCACAAATTTCAGGTGCATAACACTGAGTGCAATTTATATCGAAAACACTTTTCAAGATATTTCTAAGATCACTAGCATAGTTGGTTTGCAGTTGATCAGCAACTCCTAGAGAAAAAAAGAAAAATCCGTAAAATTACTAGGCATTATCAACTACACTGTGCAGCAAAAACAAAACCTTTCAAAATGCTTCTGAAATTATTCTTGCAGGTTTCTTAGGTAAAATGACTCTGTGAATACAATATGAACACCCTTTCTCTGCTCCATCACCCACCACTTTTTAGAACAGTCCCTATTTTTGTTATAGTATGTGACAGTTTTATGACCATTATTTTTATTTGGAGGGGAAGGAAGCATTATATTAACCGTTAACATACTTCTGAAGTCCACAAGATAGGAAAAGTTCCAAAGCATGAACATTTAGAGCAAGTTGGGAGCCTCATGGGGGTATTCCCCCCTAAACTATAAAGAATTTTCAAAAACTATCTTTTTTTTCATCGATAATATTTTAGTCTCTTTTGAAAAGTTAAAAATATAACAGCTTAAAAGAAAAGTACCTGAGACACAAACAAACAATTTATGTAAAAGATCCCGGCTGCTTTTAAACCTTGATCTTGCTTTGTTCCTAGAAGCAATTTCTGCAGCTTGAAGAGCTAAGGCAATTTCTTCATCATCTTGACATTCTGAATTATAAGAACTTGTATCTGGGCTATTAAAAAAAAAAATCAAACCACAAAATTAAATATCAAAAAATTGATTGTACAATTTTCATAAATGAACAATTGCCGTTAAAGAAGTGTGTGACTTCTCATTAACTTTCCAATGGTTTTGCACGTCTCATCACTCCATAGCGAGCATGTTTCAAAAGCATTTAAGCGTTTTACACATTTTTCTGATGCTTAAATGTTTGTTGTCAAATGGTCCGAGATGTAGGGCCATAGCTAGGCATTGATATAAGGTAGGGCACTTTAATTACATGACAAGTTACTCCAAAAAAAATTTCATGGGGAAGATTTTCATGCATCTTACTCATGTTCCAGTACCATAACAGGGTTGAAGTAATAGGAATGTAGAGAAATAATTTACAGGAAAAGAAATAGAAACTTTTGTTAACATATTTTTTAATGAAATATCTAAGCTAATGTTGTTTGAAAAACAGTGTAGTGCAAAAGCAACCATTATTTATAAGCATATTACTGAAAAAGCCAACACCAACACAAACTATAAAATAATCTCTAAAAAACAAGAGATATAAGTAATAGTTCTTGTGCGTAAAAGTTGGCAGGTATTCGTAGTATGATTATTAAAAAACTTTTTTTTTAAATGTCCTACTTTGGTTTGTTTGGTTCCATTTTTTAAAACAAATCCTAAGCAGCAATTGCTCTAATAAATGAGCAATTTTGCTTCCATGACACATCCAAATTCTTTTTAATCACAAATTTTCACTAACAAGATAAAAACAAGTAAATCCAGTAAAAATAATTACAAAAGCAGAATTTGGGCAAAATCACAAAAAAGCAGAAATTTACGGAAAAGATTATTAAACTATTTTCTCTCTAATAATTGCAAATCCTAAGTAAAAATCGTGGATATTTGAAAAATGAACTTTGACATTTTCTTCGAAAATCTACAATGAAATTTTTTTCCAACATAAATTTCAGCTACATTTCGATATTTCATTTACGACATAATTCTAAAATTATCTATGAAATTGCATAACAAGGAAAAAGCAGGTACCTAGTGGAATCCCATTCTGGACTAGAAACACTAGATATACTCTGACAGCTGGAGCAAGAAGAATAAGTGGCATCACTAGTAGTAGCATCTTCTCTCAAACTCTGGACTCGAGGAATCAATAATGGTGAACTGTACACAGGATTCGGGTCCCAATTAGAGTCAACAGAATGCCTCGCATTCTGATTGATTGCGTCATAATATCGATAGTGAATTTCAGCATCATGAACTTTGACACTGCTACTTCGATAGTGTGAACGCCTCCGCATCCTTCTGACGACTCCGTCCGAATTGACACTGAGCTGAGAGTGTCCTGGATGTGAAGGGTATGAGTGACTCAGCAAACCATGATGGTATGCTCGAGGACTGTTTTCTGTAGATGAGCTATAACCTTCAATGCATTGACCAGGTGGCACTATCTCCACCCTCCTCATAACCTGACGCATAATTTCTCGTGAGGGAGTCAGCTGCTCTCTTGAGGTACCACCAATGCCACAAGTGCAGTTGTCATGCAATCTGCTAAGCTGATTTTCGAGTGAGGCTGATGTTTGCCCCAAACTGGTCAAATCATCTTCTGTTGAATAAGATGAGCAGTTCTGAGCATTTAGCTGCTTTGACACAGCATGACAATGAAAAGTCCTGCCATTTGCATGAGATAAATTAATTCCTAATTCATCATCACTTACAGTTTCTTCATTTCCATTTTGGAAATCACACTGATCTGCATTGTTTGCATTAGTGTCTATGCAAAACTGAACATGGTTGCTGTTTTCTGAATTGCAATGGATTTCATCGCAATCAGATACACCAAAGTCACTTGATACCAGAGTTTCAATATCACTTTCGGTACCATTGGCTGACTTTTTATGACTTTTGTTCTCAGTTGCATTAAACTGCATTTCAAATTCAAAGTTTTTGTTTTGGTTCTTTTCACATTCCTTTTTCTCCACAGAACGTTTCTCTTGCAACAAATATTCTTCAGAATGATCCGGAAAACCATTCTCTGGCATCAATATTCCAAAATTATATGCATAAAAGTCCTGTATAAATTGTTTGCAATTTAAATGCTTTTTATAAAACTGACAGACACTGTCGTCTGTACTTTTTAATGGAATGTCTTCCATTACATTTGACTTTTCATCAGCTTTTGGTTCTTCTAAGCTGCACAACATTTTCTCTAAGGCATGTAGTTCGTTTTCAGTCAGAGTCCACAATAGATCTCTGCAAGCAAAAATACATAATTAGAAATATATACAAAACTTTGCATACATAACAACAAAAATTTTTTATTTTTTGTAATGAACTATTGTGGGATAACTTGATTCACAATCGATAAATAGTTAACTCTGAATTCTTAGTAGTAAATTAGTAATAATAGTTAATTAATGGTTGTAAGCTTTGCAAACTACTCCATTGATTGAATCTTCTCCCCAACTTCCAATGAGAAATGGGAGAGTACTAATCTTTAATAATCAACATACTTTGAAGACAATAATGATTTAATTCTGTTCACGTGCAGAATGTTTACTTTAATCCTCCAAGTTACTTTATCGTTTAACTTTTAAAAATGAGTTATGCATTTTTCATACCTTTGAATGTTTTATTTTTTTAAACCAATTTTGAGGCAGAGGTCCATGTATGTCAATTTTCTTGAAACTGAATAATTGCTTAAGCTGGGGGATGTGTGTCAAATTAAGTGCCACGGCACACTCGGGTGCCATAGGGAGCGAGGGGTGCCCCTAAGTTTCCATGGCAGCAATATGTGTATTGCTTGGATGGATGTTGGATGTGCTGAATAAAGTCATCTGCTCATTTTTTGATGCAGCATAACAAAAGTTCACTAGATCATGACTTCATCGTCATCAGAAAGCTTAACCCGAGAGAAAGTGCACGGGGTCCGTACGGACCCCATGCAATTTGAAGAAGGAATTTTTTCTCTTCTATTGACCTTGAAAGGCCATTCTCTTTAGTAGTCGACTTTTACGCACCACTCTACCCATTTAAGGGCATTTTTTCTTCTTTAACAGAGGGTTTTTTTAAGCTTGGGGTCTGACTGGACCCCGCACGCGTTATCGCGTGAGTCAGATAGCTGCACTTTATCGTTGCTACTTTCTGTGAGTGGATGTTTATTTTTAGCTTCACCATGCCGTCTCCGTACGAAATGGAAATGGAGAAGCTACGAACTCTTTTGATGGAAGTTGAGAGTGAAGAAGATACTTTTTCAGATGATGAAATTTGTTCTGATCACGAAAATGTAAGTGAACATGATTCAGAATCAGAATTTGATGAAGATTCTGATGTACAAGAGCTTGTTTTACACAAGGAGGTCGACTTTATTGGAAAAGATAAGTGTACTTTATGGGTGAAAGAAATTTAAAGCAAATGTTCGAACACGTGCACACATAATCATTTCGCATCTCCCAGGATCCAGACTGGCTGCAAAAAATGTATCAACACCGAATGAGGCTTGGGATATTTTTATAGGTGAAGAAATTATTAGTGAAATTATAATTACCACGAACATTTATATTAAAAAAATATCGTCCGATTATTCAAGAGCTAGAGATGCTAAAGAAACTGATGAAATTGAAATTCGAGCGGTCTTTAGACTTCTATATTTGTGTGGGTTACACAAATCGTCTCACCTGAACGTTGGTGATCTATGGGCTACAGATGGAACAGGTATAGAAATGTTTCCTGCCACAACGTCGTACAAGCGATTTTTATTTATTCTGAGCTGTTTGAGATTTGATGACATCAATACAAGGGAAGAACGACGAAAAGAAGATAAACTTGCGGCAATCAGAAACATTTTTGAAATATTTATCAAACTTTGTCGCAATTCCTACTGCATAGGGGAATAAGTCACCATTGACGAAAAACTTTTGCCGTTTCGAGGACGTTGTGGATTTAGACAATATATACCAAACAAGCCAGCAAAATAGGGAGTTAAAGTTTTTGCTTTGGTAGATTCCCGAACATTTTATACTCCATTCTGATATGGAGATTTATGCTGGAAATCAACCAGATGGACAATTTCAAAAAAGTAATAAACCTATGGATGTTGTTAAAAGACTTATGAAGCCATTATATAAAACCGGAAGAAATCTTACGACAGACAATGGTACACAAGTTATCCCCTTGCAAAACATCTTCTAACTGAAAAAAATACTTTGGTTGGAACTCTTTGAAAAAATAAAAAAAAAAATACCTCCAGAATTCACTGTTGCAAAACATATTCTTCTGTTTTTGCTTTTCAAAAGGACATAACTGCCGTTTCTTACATTCCAGAAAAAGGGAAATGTGTCATTTTGCTTTCATCAATGCACAACAATGATGCAATTGATCAATCAACAGGTGATAAAAGGAAACCAGAAATTATATCATTTTACAACCTAACAAAAGGTGCTGTTGATGTTGTCGATGAGATGGAAGGTAACTATTCCACTGCCCGAATTACAAACAGGTGGCCAATGGTGATATTTTACTGTATGCTCAATATTGGGGCTATAAATGCAAGGATAATATTATTATCAAATCAGAAACCACCTCTCCAGTACAGAAGCAGAAGATTGTTCCTGAAAGATTTGGCTCTAAATCTCGTAAAAGCAACCATCGAAAGACGTTCAAAACAAGTAGGGCTTCCAGAGACTGCCGTATGAGATGTCTGAACGCTTGCAGCAAAGAAGATGAACCTACATCTAAAAAAGAGCAATGAATTCCAAAGGACGTTGTTATATTTGCCCACGTAATAAGGACGAAAAATCACCTACTGCGTGCTTCAAGTGTAACCAGTTTTTGTGCGAAGAGCACACACTGACCCTCTGTAAATTCTGCATGGATAAAGACGAATAAAAATAGAGCTGTAAATTAAGCCAAGTTTGGAAGTTACATCTGCATCATCCACTATAATATTAAAATCTGTTCGCGTTCGTCTGTCTGTCTGTCTGTCTGAAGATCGATCTCCTCGAGAACCGCTGCGAATCGAGAGTCGAACAAGATACCGATCAATTCGAAATTTTCCAAAGAAAACAATAGAACCAATCTCGTAATTGTACGACTTTAATTAGCGGAGATATTAATTAAAACGTTAATTAACATAACGTTATTCAGGAATTTTTATTTCTTTCCTGTTGCCATTTTGCGTATGAGCAAATAAAATTCTAATAATTGTTTTAAAAGAGATTTTTTTGGCTGCTGTCCAAAACTTAAAACAACGTTTCCATCCAGAATTTCATTTCAAATTAGTTTAAAATTGGTTGCTCTATTCGGATATAGCCTTTATTTTATCGTCTGTCCTTTTTTTATTTTTTACATTCAACGTTCTTAACTCTTTTCCTCATATAAAAGTCGTTTCTTTAGCTATGTTTATGGATTGTAGATTAAGTTTATCATTCACCGGCCTCATATTTTGATACATTTAGGATGTGCGACTAATTATGTTTATTTTGTTGAACTTTTTCCCGTTACATGGGTGAGTTTTCGAATTGCAATAACTTTCTTTTTCTTTCCTGTTTTTATTTTTGAAATACAGTTTGTATCGTTAAAAGAACATGTTAAATTAAGATTGTTTGGATTTCTTTAAGTGAAACAGAGTTGAACAAAAAAATTCTTTTTAAGGATTTTAACTAAAGCTATCTTGGAATCTGATGACTTGGTATTTAATTAATGCTTATTGGTATTTATTTAGTCTTGGTGCTTTAGTTTCACATAATCAATCAAAATGTGTGTGTCATTTTATGTAAAAAGATGATCGTAATTGTACATAAATATTTCAGATATAGTCTATCAGATTTAATTCAGTTTAAAGTGACCAGAAATTATAGTTGATAATGCATATATTTTCATCTTTTGTGCTAATTGAAAATACTCATAACTTGTATCATTGATAACTATGACTAACGTTAAAGAGATTTTTGACAAAAATATGCTCTACTGGTGTTTTGTAAACCTTGCATTACGCGTATTTATTTACTCCTTAGCGCTTTAGAAACTGATGTCAGAGTAATACAAAAACATCAATTGGACATCTCTTTCATTTTTTAAGTAGCCCGTGCAACGCCGGGCACGCAGGCTAGTGTATGTATATTTTTTAATGTATTCAAGCGATGTACTGAATTAAAAAACGAAAAATATCCTTAATTTTTCATTAAGAAACATTCTAACTTGAAATATAACTTTAAAATTAGATTTAACTATGATTTAGACGCTCGGGGTCCGTGTGGATCCCACGCGCACTTCCGTGTTCGAATGAAAGGCGCGCTTTCTCCCGGGTTAACCGCTGATAAAGCGTTTACCATATATAAAAAAAAGTCTTTTATTGTTCTTGAAACCTGATTTATGTTTTTGACGAATTCAAAAAGAAATATGTTGTTTGGTTTTGTTAATTTTTCCTGAGATTTGATTACTTGGAAAAGTAGATTATAGCCCAATAAGACCATGATTTGCCTTGTTAAAACTCCAGTGACCTTACATTATGATACTGGAGTATCAGGAGAATATGATACTGCGCTGTATATGCTGCTCAAATGTGCACAAACTGTGTGCAGGGAGTGATCCAAAAGAAGAAGCAGAAAATGACAAATTTATTAGTTGCCCTGAATGATTGATCTTTCTTCACTAAATAATTTTCAAATTCTCCTTAGTTTGATAGTACTTCTTGGTGTTTTTTGTCTTCAAGTTTGCATGAAGTAATTTTTTGCCCAGAGTTAGTCTAATTAGAAATCCATGTTCATAATAAGACCAAAGCAACTTTATTTCTTAAAATTGTTGAAAAGCACAACTGAGAATTAAATGTTCACTTGCTTTATTTATTTTTCTTATTTTTATGCACCATCTGATACTATAAACAAAAGCTAGAACCAATTTAATCACAAATGAACGAGATATATGGCTCTCTTTAGCTCAGGTACCTAATGTAATACAGATAAGACTGAAGTGCCACAAGAAAGTTCCAATTCTTCAAAGAGTGTGCCGAGTGGAAAAAGTTTGAGAACCCCTGGCTTAAGCAGTAAGTTACTGCCCCTAAGCCAGGGTTGAAGTAGAACTACATTTGACATTGAGACAGCCTGGTTATTTGACCCAGGGACTGCAGTTTTGTCCTTGTTATGGACTCCTCAGTCACATCTTCCTCCAGCTGGATTATTCCCTATTCCATATTGATGAGTCTATAACAAGGATGAATCTGCAGTCTCTGGTTAGAACAACCAGGCAGTTGGTATATTGCATCAACCAATTGCTTGCTTCACTATTAGTCATTTTCACAGTTATTGGATTTTAAGATAGTTTGTAGATTTGTTCTATGGCATGATTGTCAAGCAAGTAGCCAAGCAACTGAGCTGAGTTTCCTTGTACATGTGCAGTTGTTTCACAAGCTCCAGCTCAATTAGTAATGCTGCTTGTTAAAAAACAGAACAATAATTTACTTAGGACAATTTTTTGACTTTTTTTTATGTTTTGCCGATTGTTATGTGACTAAAATACCTTTCAAAGAGTTTTTAGTTGTTTTTTTAGCAGCAAATCTTATAAGAGTTAGAATTATTTTACCTGATTTTTAACAATAAGTTGCAAAATGGTCGGAATAGTTCAGAAAGTTCAGTAGCCTCTTTTTCAACACTGAATGGTCCATCAGGATACAGTAACAAACCCCTAAAAGAAAAAAACATCCAATTTAAATTACATATAAACATTCAAAAAGAAGAAGCACACTATACAGCTTTAAAGCTAGTTTTAAAATCGTACTCAAACCATGTTTCAAGAAAAATTATAACAATGCATAATACCTAAATAGGGATTTAAAAAATTAAATTCAGTAATTTAAACCTGAAATTTAAAATCTGAAAAGTGACAGCAGACTTTTCACATATCTTTGAGTTTATTTCATGGATGGAAATAACTTTTAAGCATGGAATTTTGCTTAAATTATTGACTGACGCAGGTCAGAATAATTAAAATTGTGCCATTTTTTTCGAAAGCTCATTTCAAATTTACTACACGTAAATTATGTCTGTTACTAATAATAATCATCAAAAAATTTGAATACAAAGATTTAGACAGCACTGAATATCTTAATGATCAATAACACTACAGATGAACCTGTTTGTCTTGAACATGCCTAACTCTCTACATCAAAGTCTCTAAATTTAATAGGATTTGTTGCATGAATTTCATTTTTTTTCATGTTTATCTTGAAGAAATGTGCCTCAAAATCTCTATAGCTTGAACTCTAGCTACCTTTACTTCAGGATTTGAGATTTAAGTCTTTACTAATAGCAGCAGTGGGAAATGCGAAATAAATCTTTATATCAACAGCTGCATTTAATCGGGAGGCAATGGGATCTAGAGAAAAAAATAAAGAAGGATGTTTTTTAGATATTCCAAAATTTGGAAAGGGTGGGGAGAGACGTAGAATAGTGGTGAACTTCATGAGTATGTCACGAAGTTCATTTTGAGTTATGAAGAACAGTTATCTTGTTGTGTTCTTTACTTTAATGTAGCGCTTATTATTGAGGAAAACTAAAAATCTTAACATTTTTGAAAGAAACAGATTGAAAGACAGTTTTATTAGAAGGCATGTAAAAACTTGTTATGGATGTAATCACTAAAATAAATGAAACGTGCAAAAAATGTAAATTGTAGAGTAAAATGTACAACAGTGTTGATCCAGAAGAGTTATAAAGCTAAAAAATGTGTCAGCTCTTTGATTCTGTGCCAATGGCACATTTTAAATACTTTGAAAACCTCTGTGTCTTGAAATTTTCGTACTTTTTGTAAAACACTGTACAACTGTAATATTGAATCAGTTACATAACAAAGGCGAAAAAAAAAAAGAAGTTGCTGCAAAACTAATGGAGCCACATCAATTTTTTCCTTCAATTTCTAGAACAAAGTCATGTTTTGTAACAAATTAAACATTAGGGATTAAAACTAATTACTTAAATAAAAAGCATTGACCTACACCCAACCTAAACAATATTCAAGGTCAATAAAACAGTTCAATAGGAGATTTAATTAGAGATATTGAACTCGATTACGTTTTTCTTTAGACTATTTATTTCCATGTGCTCTTGCAAAAGCTTTTAACAAAAATATGTAATAGAGGCTTTATGGACAGAGGATAAAGGCTCCTAAGGCTTCTACAAAACAGATTAATTGAAACAGCTCTTTAAAAGTTTTTTTTTTTTTTTTTTTTTTTTTTTTTGCGAGGTAGTATGCTACTGATTTATTGGCACAGAAGACAGCGTATCTGCTCTTAAGCTACTAGATAACTGATATTACACTGCTAGAAGTAAAAAGCTTTTGAAAACTTACCACACTATAGCAAGTCTTGGAATAGTGAACATAAGAGATGGATCATAATCATCTACCATCTCTTGTGTAACTAAACCAATTTTAAGGGCCCTAAAAAAAGAAGAAAAGAAATTATTAAAGAAATGTTTAAATGAATACATGTACAAGTCAGTAAAAGAAAAAGACAAAACTTACAACTACCATCATATTTAATCAGTTTTAGTCATTTGCAATGAAACTTCTCAATCAAAAGGAAAAGAAGTAAGATTAAATGTTTGCAGAGATAGTCAAATGCTACAACAAAACTCATCCTCAAAAGCAGTGCCATAACCGGGCCGTCGGTATATGGCATGAAAACTAATTCTAGTTCAACTTGCATCTTTTTTATTTTTATTTATTCTTGTTTGTCGTATTTTATTTTCTCTAGTGATAGGTGGTAGTGCACTTGACTTGCTTTCACTTGCTTATCTGATTAATGATAGTTACTATGCTTAGTTCACTCCATAAAGAATATTTTACATTGATAGAGTATTCAGGCAATAATTGATGTTAGTCAATTGGCATAAAACAAAAATATTAATATTATAGTTAAAAATCTTTAATGAGATATTTGATATTTGGCATAGTATGCTATTCAACGCATCCCTAATTACAGTAATTAAAATGTTAGGAAACATTTGAAATTTTACAATAGACGCATTCCATGGAAAAGTGGACATTTTGTCCCGCACGTAACAGTTGATATATTTCACTAAAAATAGTAAAAAAATTTGCGGTACAAGAAATTTAAAGCTTATGTCCCATTGATGAAACAAAAAACTATGTTCGTTAACTTTTAAAATTATCACTTTTGATCTTTTGAATGAAGTATAAAAGCTGTCACAAGCGGGATGAAATGTCCGTTTTTCCGTGGAATTGCCCAATATGGTGTTATACAGAGCAAAAATGAACAATTATCACTTCAGAAAACTTAATCAAAACCGTCTTACTGTAGTGTACTGCACTATAAAAACACTCTGTTAAGTAACCTTTTTTAGAAAATATTTCAAGCAATAGCAAAGGGTTAGGTGTCTCACTATCAACTCATTACAAAGCACATATGATTGAAATTTTTCAAACAACTTTTTTAGAGGGTGTTTTTTTAGAAGTATAGAACTATAGGTTCAAATAAAACAAAGTTAAATGATGTTAATTGCTATGAATTTGGCTTTATCTGAAAGATGATTCTTTGCCATTTCATTTAAATATAACTTCCGGCATATGGCCACCTCGGTTGGCTCGGAGAAAGTCCAATTATGAAGTCCAATTTTCTCACATTGTGCAGCAATAGAAGTCGTACGTCAGTGATGACCTGGCGAATGTTCTCTTCCAAGGCGTCAATCGTCTGTGGCTTATCGGTGTAGACCAGAGACTTCACATAGCCCCACAAAAAAGTCCAGCAGGGTTAAATAGCATTATCTTGCTGACCAATTCAAGGGTCCATTACACTAAATTATTCGTTTACCGAATGTTTCTTTCAATAAATCAATTGTGACACGCGCTGTGTAGCATGTTGCACCTTCTTGTTGTCCATTCATGATGAGATGGCAAACCAAACTCATAACAAGTGACAGCTATCAAAAAACGGCGCACTTATCAGTGTTGCCAACTTAAAGTTCTATTCCTCTAAAAAAAAACACCTTTTACAACAGCATTATTTTAAGTAAATAACTCTCAAGATCAATTTCAAGGAACTTTGAAATTTCCAAACTAACATTTTCAAAAGTATAAATCAAAGCAACAGTAAGACATCTAATCTCAGTAATAACACTAAGATATCCTACTGTTGCTCTGAGGCAACAAAATGTTTTTACGAAATAAAGATAGCAATCTTTCTTCAAAAATGTTACACATAATAGTTTAAGAAGTATTATAACAATTTTGCAAACTAAATCAGCCAACTCTGTTTATACATACCTAATGAGGGTTTCAGAAAACAATACAACAATCTCCTGTTGTAAATGATACTCTTTTGCACTTTTAATAGGAACCATAGCACTAACATAACTGGGGGAAAGAAATGCATATTAAAAGTTACACTTCCATCATATGAATTATACAAATAAATTAAATACTTTGACATGTTTAAAATAGAAACCTATTTCTAACTTGCTTGCTGATTACATATTATGCTCTAATCAGAGAAAGCATGCAATAAATAATTTATGTAGTTTTTATTAGTATTTTAATTATTTAGACAGCTTGAACAAATTATAGAAATTTTAAGACACTTTTTAGATTTTTTAAACATAATTAAATGGATCCCTAGAAGAAGGGCATATGTTACAAATTAAAACTTTTGCAGGAAGGACTAAATATTGATGAAGATCAAGTGCAACATATATGCCTTTCTTCCACTGTAACATGTGTGCTTCTCTTAGAGATCCATTCGATTGTTATTACCTATAAAACACCTAAAAAGAATGCATAAATACATTTATTAAAAAAGTAACTGAACACTCTTATTCAATTTAAAAATAGATATTTTTCATAAAATATGATACACAACAAAAATTACATACCAAAGTTCAAACTCTGCAAAAAGCCTGTCAAAAATTCTTAAAGCTTCCCGTACCTATTTTAAGAACAAAAAAAATAAATAAATAAACAAAACATCAACACATACAAAAATATGCCACTACATTTTTCCTGGTATAAACAGAATCTATAAGTACTACTGAGTTAAAGTAAGTAAAACAAGATATAAAAAGTAGTATGACTAGAGTTGATCTTGACTATTAAAATTGATTAAAAATATAATTTAGAATAGTTATACTGAAAAATACCTTTTCAGAGTATTGAATAGAATTCTTTAATGATTGCTCTCTAAGAAGGCATCGGACATTGTCTAATGCTCTAGTAAGGGCCTTCGCTAAAGGTCTCATACTAGCACTCTCTAGTTCACGATGAATGATGTTGGATCCAGCAGCCAAACACTAAAAGAAAAGTGTTTACATGTTTTTTTTTCCCTTGTAATTGATTACGAGGGCTGTTTTTTTTATCAACTTCCGGTGTGGTATAAAAATAAAACTAGTAAGAGTAATTAAATAAATTTATTATCAAAAGTTAGGTACATTATTAGTTACTTTTCAGCATAATCGCCATTTAAATTGAGGCATTTTTCATACATGGGTACAAACTTCTTAATACCTTCTTCATAGAAGTTTGCCGCCATTGATTTGAAATGGGTTTTCACGGCGTTTTTGTAGCCTAATTTGTCAGTTACAATAGTGTATAGGGCTGACCTTGAAATCTCCGGAAACTGATCGGATAGGTCCGTAATCATAAACCTCCGATTGCTTCTTACAGTTTGGTCAACTCGATCAACGAGGTCTTCGTTTGCGACCGACTTTCGTCCTTCGCCCCCTTCATCATGAATGTCACCTCGTCCATCTTTAAATTTCCTACACCAATCACGCTCTGCACTGTCACTCATAAAGTTTTCACCATATACTCGTTTCATTCTACGGTGAATCTCACACTTGGTGGGAAATTCTATCATGGTAGCCATGTTTATGTGTCGCTAGATAAACTGGTAATGGCGTCGGACGCCCGAAAACGAGTGAGGTTGTAGTGGGAGAGGTGTGCAGTCGACTGCCGCACATTACTGGCCGATGCCGCTCGCCCCGCCGTCTAGCGGCATGATCGGAAGTTGAAAAAAAAAAACAGCCCTTGTATTTCAGTGCTTCACAAGTAAAAATCAAGTGAAAATCAAGATATTTATGCTTTAGTGTTAAGTTAGAAATCAAGCTATTGTCATTAAAGTACTTAGTTTTAGTTATTAATATCAATTTTATATTAAGGGGTCTAAGGACCTTTAACCTTCAAAATTTTCGACTTTCTGGAAAAAATATATGTTATGCACAATTTAATTCTGAACAATTTGATACCTTATTTATTACCAGACGCAGAAAACTTTTCAAGCTATCGTAAAAATGCGTAAACCTTCCCCATAGAGATTTATGCTAACAGCAGCTGTTTAAGCCTCTTTTCCTCAGGTGCCGGTTTCGCCGGCTTCTCGTTTTGCGTGTGTGATATCTCAAAAAGTTTCTTATATATTTCCATAAAACTTTTCATGCATGTTTGTCTGGTTTATTTTTATGATCTGAACCTAAAGTTTTATTAAAATCCGAAAGTTAATAAGAAAAAAAAAATTGCCTAAACTTTTGGAAAATTATGATAAACTTATAAAATTTCAACAAATAAATAAATAATTTTAAAAAATAAATTTAGGTTCAGATTGTAAAAATAAACCAGACAAACATGCATTAAAAGTTTTATGGAAATATATAAGAAACTTTCTGAAATATATCACACACGCAAAACAAGAAACCGGCACCTGAGAAAAAGAGGTTTAAACAGCTGCTGTTAACATAAATCTCTTTGAGGAAAGTTTACGCATTTTTACGATAACGATAACTTGAAAAGTTTTCTGCGTCTGGTATTAAATAAGGTATCAAATTGTTCAGAACTAAATCATGCCTAACACATTTTTTCCAGAAAGTCGAAAATTTTGAAGGTTAAAGGACATTAGACATTTTAACTCAATAACTAGAAATTTCAATAATATATTAACAAAAAAAATGCATGATTTAATTGTTTAAATAATAACTAAAATAGCTTCTTTAAAAACAACTTTTTATAAGTATCATAGCTGTGCTAGGAGAGATGGTGGATAAACCAGAAGCAGAACATTTCAGTTTGTAATAGGTGCGATTAGCGAGAATGCACATGCACAAGCAGTACAAACTTGATTACTAGCATGTTCTCGCTGCTCCTACCTATTACAAAATGCAATGGTCAGTTTTCACTTCCAGTTCATCTACCATCTCCATGTGGCACAACTATACATAAGAAATAAACAATGTAAAATGCTATTAAAAATAAGTGTCATATCAAAACTGTTTTATAGGAAATTTTCATACATTTGAACAAAATTATGTTGCATAAAAATGCAGTAAAAATATTTTACTTTAAAAACTAAATATTGTTTCAACATAATCATCAAAATAAATGCAAATAAAGTACTAAGCCTTAAAATAATTTAGAAACCTTATTATGCTATTTCATCATTTAAATGTCAGTTATGCATTTTCTGAAGTATGTACACCAACTACTTGTTCCTTTTGCAAGTCACATACCTCCAAAGTTAATAAAGAAAGGGTTTCCCAAAACGTGTCTAGTTTGTTGCTTAAAAATGGTTGGGGGGGGGGGGGGTTGGAATCGTAACAAAACCTGAATTAAATGTGAAGATTGTGAAGTAGAACTTTTAACCTTGTTATAAGATTTATCACACTAAGCAAAATTTCTAACATAATTTGTGTAAATTTAGTACATATATTTTAGATTGATTTTTATATGCATCAAAAATACCAGGGCTGCAGAGTCGTAAGAAAAATTGCCAACTCCGACTCCTGGATTTTGAAACGTCCGATTCTGACTCCAACTTTTTTATTTATTTTTTTTTTCTCCAAATCCCCATTTCTCATGGGAAGGGGGAAAACCCATAAACAGAGATTGAAATATTAATTCCTTTTTATGAAATTTTTGTGTTGTATTTTATTGTAAACCTAAGATGTATACAACATTAGAAATTTAATTTGAATATCAAATTATTCAATAATTGTGATTTCTTAAGTGAGATTACTTAAAAATCCCATAAAAAAAATTGAATAGGATTAATTTGCTCTCCTTTAATGTTTAACTAACAGATGTTGATCAAATCCTGTGCTTTTAACTTTTGAAAGCTATAACTTGAGGGATTTTTTTTTTTTTGCTTAGTCAAACAACTTTTTTTTGACAGGGTGGTCCTCCCCCCTCCCGGTTGACACCCATCTGGTAAGTACCCCCTCAACTTAATCTCAGAGTTTATAAAAATGGAAAAACTTTAATTCTGAAAAATTAACCAAATAATATCCCCCTAAATCTTAAATTTCATCTTAAAAATTTCAATGAAAATATTGCGTGGAGAGGTCGAGTACATGTACGTCTGGAGCAAATTACCCAAAATGCGGCATTATACAGCTCTGCACGAATGGTTTTTACTATAGATACATTCCTTGGCTCAATTTTAAATTTTAGTTTCATTGGCAGCTTTAGAATTAACCTTAATAAGAAGATTTTACAATTATTGAGTGTTGTAACAAAGAAATCATGTACTGATTGTGTTTTGAACTTTTTAGAGATAACCAAGCTTTATTAGATAAAAGTCTTTAGATTTAAAATATATATATATATATATATATATATATATATATATATATATATATATATATATATATATTATTGGATCTTTTGGATTTGCGCTTTCGGACCAAGCCAACACTTATTTGAATTTACCAAGCACCCTCAGAAGTTTCCCGACTTGCTCAAGCGATTAATACATTCTTTTTACCATTTTATAACTGAGATCAAGGTAAAAAATATATTATTATTTTTATTTGAAAGTGATTACTTAGGAAATGTTAGGCAACAAAACTGTTTGCTGACAGTTGCTATCATTTAAATAAAGTTAAAAAATAAGCAAACTAGGAGACTGCATAGGTAGCTGTTGGAGAAAGCTCAATAAACAATCAAGCCAGCTGGTTGCCACAATGATGATTCTTATTAGTAGCATGTTATCAAATTAATAGGTCGTCAGTTAAAAAAAAAAATGCAAGGAGAGTCGGTGAAAATTAAAGAAATGAAAAAAAAAACTGGAGTCGGCACATTTTTGTACGACTCCAACTCTTTTACCCCAAAATCAGTCTGACTGACTCCTCAGCCCTGAAAAATACGTATTTTTTTTACACAACTTTGTTAAGAAAATTGAGCCATCTCGGAGGGTTGACCAATTATGCCATGTCATCACAAGTTTATAACTTTTCAGTATTCAAAATAAACAAAACACAAAATGTTATATAGCATTTCTCCTTCTGCAGACAGAGCCCATGACTTCCTACTTTGGCAGCCCATGAATATGCTTGCCAGATGTCTGGGATAGTCCCAATTTTCAGACAAAATCCTGGCGTTTCGATTAATTTGATAATGGATGACCAAAAAAGTCTAGAAATAATTAACTGTGAAGTATTATGTTGGATAATTAATTTGCCATTTGTAATTGACATGTGAAACTTATATTGGATTAGCTACTGAAGATTTTAACAACATTAAAACTAAAAAAGATTTTCTTTAAAAAAGTCCTAGATAAGGAGAAGTACAAAAAGTATTCTTCTTACTTAAGTAATTTTTAAATATTAATGTGCACAAAATAAAATGTGTGACATTATCTGCTTGTATCATTTATTATTAATCCTGTGTTAGTTTCATAATTAGTAACTATTTATTCATAGCATTGTGAATGAACTACCCTCTAAAACACTCTAAAACCTAACCAAGGGTTGGGTACTTGGTACCAGGGCCCGATCAAGATAAACTGGTGCCCAGGTCCTGAGTAAAAATTGGTGCCCCCCCCCCCCCCATGAGAAAAGCAGCAAAATTTCAAAGTCAATGTTTTATACTAGAAACCTAATACACTAGAAACCTACACATTACTACAGAAACCTGGGATTTGAATACCGAACACTTGATAGTCACCATACTAATCGTAGTTAGAATTGCCTTACCTTAAGGTTAAAATGAATTTTAAAAATACTTTAAAACTGCAAAAATAGCAAAAAAAAAAAAAAAAAATCTGACATTAAGCTTTAAAAAGGCTTCTTTCTGGCGTTAACAGAGGCAAATGTGTCGATCACATCATCGAAATCCAATTTTGATGTCACAGAATTTTCAATGGTCAATAAGAAAGCCGTATGTAAATTATCCTGAGAAACGCGGCTTCTCAAACGATTTTTGATTCTTTTCAAAGCTGAAAAGGAACGTTCACTTTAACAGAAAAAAAAGGAAGTAAATAAGTTAATTTAGGGTATTTTAGTGCCCCTAAATTTTGTGGTGCCCAGGTCCGCGGACCCGCCGGACCGTGCGTTAATCAGGCCCTGCTTGGTACCATACCCTTTTGAATACCGGCAGGTGGGGGGTGGGGGTCATTCTGTTGTCCCAGTTGAATATTTTTCTGAAATCTGGCAAGCCTACCCATGAAGGACTTCAAATATTTTCATCAGTGGTAACAAAGAAATTATCGAGATATGGCAAAGACGAAAAAAATCTCCCCCTTTCCTACATCATGCACATTAAAACAAATAACTTAACATATTAAATATTACAGGATAAAATACCAGTATTCTAGTAAACTGTAGTTAGGAAGTTAAATTCAATCATCTCCTTTTTCCACTTGATTTCTATCTCAATAATTCTACTAAGACAGTAAAGTCTGTTTTAAGACAAAAAATGTTGCAACTATGACTTTAACTTACACAGGCAAATATTATTTTTTGATTTATTCACAAAAAACTCAATTCAATTTAATTACTTCTGCTCCAAACCAAAGTTGTCCAGCAAGATTTTCATGCAAAACGTCATCAGGAAACTTTGCTCTAAAGTCTCTATTTGCTCGCATATCTGGTATAGCATCATCCATAATATCATTGCAGATTCCAAGGACCTTAAAAAGAAGTTCATCCCACATGATTAACTAACTTAACAATCAAAAATAAAATACAAATATGGATCAAAATTTTACAACTTTATGTCACTATACAAAACACAGACTCATATAAGCACAAATAGTACTGTAAACAGGGGTCACAAAGGGGGGTAAGGAGGTCATTACACCAGACAGTATCACTGAAATGTTTGGGAGAGGGGGTTTTGTTTCATTTTTGGGGGGTGTCTCATTCCTGGGGGATGAATCAACCCTCTTTGGAGCATGGGCACTTCTGAATGTAAGTACAATTTTGTTTATGTGCTCAAGAACACAAAAAAACATTGCAGAAGTAAATTTAATTTCATAATCAGTAACCATGAACGCCAGTGGATGGTTTGACTTTTAGAAGAATTCGTGTTAATGCCATTCACCTTTTTATGGTCAGAAGGAGTCTTTGTGGACTGTTTCAATACATTTACAGATGATATAAAAATTACTTTAGTCTAGACATAGGTTTCTGTTCATCAATATCTATCTAATCCATTTATTGCTATAGGTACATCATTTCAAATTTTTACAAATGTTGTATATTATCCAGAAAATCAACTAAAAACAAGCCCACATAATATAAATATTTTACTTACTTAAAGCTTGGAATGGAGGAATTGCCCCCTACTGACCCCTCTAAATGAAAGTCCTATTTCCCTACAACTTATTAGGCATACATGTATATCTATGCTACATATATAAGAATTTATTTCAAGAAAACATTTTCTACATCTGTCTATCTCTTTACGCTATCAATCAATGTTTTTATATCTCTATCAATTTATTGTTATTTATTTGTCTATCTCTAAAAATAAGTTTAATTGAGAATTGGCAAGGTTCTGGACACAATGATAAACCCACAGTTTTCTAAAATTTATCAAACCACCAACTGCCATGGAAAGGTAAAGCACCATAACTGCAAATTTTTCATATTTTTGCATTTTTGTTTCCATCTATTGTACAACGTCTAATTTCAATAATTCCCGTTCAATTCCCTGTTGTTAGTGTTGAATCTCATCAAAAACAACCCTGTTGTAAAAATTTCCCCGCCAAGAAAATCTTTAACTCTACCCTACAAAAAAAGCCTTGATCCTAAACCCAAAACCCCTCAGCCTTGAAAAGTTGTGATATCTAGTTTCCCTGTCAAGCATCTGCCAAATTACCATCCTCCCAGTTTTCCTCTTTCATCACAACTATTTCCGCTAGAACCTGCCCCATCACCAACTCCTAACCAGTGAGGATAGATCCTTACTTAATAAAATAGACATCTTTATTTAACAGTCAGTAATTTTATTTAGTCTCATTCTAAATCTTTTGAGCATGCAGTAGAAAAATACTAGTTTTGTAGCTTTTTGTATATCAAGTTTATTTCTAAGTTTAGAATGGATCAATCCAAAACTAGAGAAGTTTCTCTCAATAAATGCTGAACAACATGGGCTTGAATGGAAACTCACCATGAGTTGTACAAATTTGACAAAAATATTGGGTTTTCTTAGACCTTTCCAACCTCATTGCTGCAGAGACATTCTGAACAGAGAACTAATTTCCTGTATATGATGCAGATTCAGCTTAAAAAGCTATCATTTTTTGTGTTAAGAGTAGTTTTTATTAGTTATCTATACAATTTTGCTGGAAACAAACTCTCTTAAGAACTGCACATTTTGATAGAAGACATTCATTTTCTTCAACAAAAGAGATATTTTTTTACTTTTAGATTTACAAAAGCAAAAAAAAATCATTAAAAATATTTAGCTGACTTATAATTAATCATTGCCAGCTAATCAATTTAGTTTTGCTTTTACTCAAAAGAAAAGGGATATTACATAAGTAATAACATAATAAGATTTTTAGATGGATAAAATTACTTCTAATTGTTAGTTATTAAAAAGTTTAAACAGAACCACTTTAAAAACTGGATTTAAGTTTAAACGTTTGTAACTATTTTTGTGGCATACAAATTAATTTAAGGAATTTTTATTTTACTGAAATGTTTTAATTTATTTTTTATTTTACTTAAATGGTAAGAAAAAAAAATATGATAAAATCATGTTTCAGGTTCTTTATAAAAAATGTTAATAAAGGCTGTATTTGAGTTTTCAACTGTTTTTGTCAGGTTTTTGACAGTTTGACAGCATGTCAAAAACTGATTTTTAACGTCAAAAACCCAACCCTGGAAATTAGTGATTTTCAAACTAATTTCTCTGGCCCATGATGTCCCCGGGGACTGAATTTTTGTATATGGCCTCAATGACCCCTCAAGAATATTCATACAAAAAATCATTAACAAAGATCCCCGTAGGGCAGTTATAGACCCCCGGGAAAGTATATGATAGAAACAAGGGAGGAGGGGGATCAAATGGCACAAAAAAACACATCAGTAACAGCCCCAAAGCAGAATACTTTACAATGTTCTGCAACATAAAATCATTTGACCAAAATTGTTCTGCAAGTACTTCAAGCATTGTACGCGAAAAAAACGTGACATTTTCCACAAATTGCGTGCCAAAAATCAAAATCGTTTCACATAGGAGGTTTTTTTATATATATATATATATATAACTGGACTGTTGCTATTTATTTCTGTGGAAATGAGATATATTTCCGGAAACTTCACAGCTTTCAACCAAATGACTAATTAAAGAGCACTGAATTTGTAAAATTAGTTGATCATGAAAACTATAAAATCAAAAAAAACTTTAACAAGGTGTCAAACCTAAACCGATTGAGATTCTCCAAAAATAATTTTAATATGCTTTCTAAAATGCATAGAAAGAGCAAAGATACAAAGTTTCTAAAAATCTGAACCTAGGTATCAAACCACATTTTTTTGGTTAATTTTGCATGGCATGAAAGAGTAATTAAAATAATGCTTTTAAATTAAAAAATTACTGAAATAATAAATGAAATGAGTAGAGTTTTGGTTGTATATAATAAAACACTTCAAAACTTCCTAAATATTTGAAATATTTTCTGGATGCAAAGGGATTGAAATCTCAAATGTGGCACGCAATTTCTGGCGATGGACGTGTTTCAATGTTGGCATGTTTCCAAAACATACGTGTGTGGCGGAAAATGAAATGGATGAAGATCGATTGGGAAAGTGCTACAAAGGACTTATCGAATTCAACATCGCGAGCTTTCCGCCAAATTATCGTAATCTGCAAAATTCTATCTTGAGTTGGAAGATACGTGTAGAAAATCTGCAGTTTCTACATATTTTCTTCACCGCAGTTTCTGCAGATTTTCTGCACCGCAGTTTCTGCAATTTTCTGCACCGCAGTTTCTGCAGATTTTCGGCACCGCGATTTCTGCAGAAAATTTGTCAGTTTTCCTCTCACATTTAAACAGAATTGTTCTGCAGCTCAGGCATCTGTTCTGCGACGTACGTCGCAAATTTAGTAGTATTCTGCTTTGGGGAGTAACAGGGGTGATTGTGAGTTCACCAAAAAATACCTGAAAGTTTCAAAGTGAGAACGGGGGGGGGGGGTAATCTTTGGCCCCTATTACTTAAGTGCACCTATGCCATAGTATTAAATAGTTCAATAGTCAGAGTCGAAATAGTGTGTGTACATTTGATTAAAATTTTAATGGGTTACAAAGTTACTTTTGAGCTGGTGTTATACAAAATTATCTTGACATTTGTCCATCTTAAGGGATAGGTGTCCATCTTAAGGCTCTTGCAGGTATATTTGATGAGTATTATATAATTTTTAAAAAAATTGCGGAGGTAGGGAGATAAAAGCATAACAAAAAAAACATAATTCCGGTATTTTCGGGCATAAAAATACCGGAAATTCGGTAAAATACCGGAACACAATCACCCCTGGGCACAAGGAATGTGTGTGCGAAATTTCAGCTCAATCCTTTTCGTCTGGGCTGTAGCCCTGTCAAAGAACAGGAAAAGGTTTTTGAATAACGATTTTCTAACTTAAATTCTTCCTTCCTTTGATGGTCCTGGGGATTGTATTTTGGTATATTTTGTCAGGGGCCACAAGAGATGGAGTATACCAAAAATCAACTTTGGGGGTCTTCATGAGGCTAAGATACAGAGGGGTGAAAACCCCAACTTGTTCTGTGATGTAAAGTGTCCTTAGTCATGTGTTTAATTTCTTTTGTCTTTCTTGGCGGTGGATATTTGGCTTTTTGGTGGCTGACATTTGGTTTTATTGGCGGCCGGACCTGTGACCTAATATGAGTTTCTTCAAATATGGTGAAAACTCATTTCTGTGGATACTGCAGTTAACCTGCCCATGGCAGTGTAGTACCACTTGATACTATGGGTGCATCCACAAATGATGGGAGGGGGTTATGAAGTTGTGAGTTTTTGACAAGGGGAGGGATGGAGTAACAAGAAGTGTGACAACACAAACTTTGTTATTACAATATATGTTTATGGAAAAGTAGTATGTCTATAACAAGGGGAGGGAGAGGGAGTATGGCAAAGTGTCACACTTTGTGACAGGGGAGGAGGGTTAAATTTATTGAAAAAAAGAGAGAGATTCATGGACAGCCCTATGTGCTCATATCATATTTTCTACATTTGTTTTTGCCACAAACTGTCTTGATTTTGACATTTCAACAAATTTTTGCCCTTTTATCTTCTTTTTTTTTTTTTTTAATTTAACCTCCACGTTGAGAAGACATGAATTTCCAAGACCTTGTATTATTAGAACAATTCAAAAAAACCTTATATGGCATATGAGGCAGTGAGAAGAAAAGGAATGTAAGTGACAAAATTAAAAATTTAGAGCTAACCAGTACAAATGGTAGGTGGATCTCTCCTCTGTCTTGCGACAAGAGATAATACTAGTAGTCCTAGTAAAAGCTGATGTATAGCATGATTTAGAAAAAAAATTTAATGAGCCTACCTAAGATCTTAACTTTAAACACTATTTACTCAAAACTTTAAATAGTCCACTTACACCAGTTAGCTACTCCCAGTCTCATATGACAAGTTATTAATTTATTTATTTGCTACTTATCATGAATGAATTTATAACCAGAAGAGAAATGGATTTCAAAAGCAGTGATATCACAATGTGCACTTTATGCAAATTTTGTTGTTTATTGATCACAATTGCAATACAACTTTAAAATCAGATATTTTTTATCGATTTCTATACAAAAAGAAAAATTGCTTATTCTACTTTTTACATCACTTTGGTAGTTATTTTATCCGAGGCTGAAGAGTTTCAGATAATTTGTTTCATCAATGCATTAGTAATTATCTGATACTACACATTTCTGATAATCATTTCATCAAAACATTTGTAATATTCAAGATGCTAGCTAAATTTATCACATAATATTGGCATCAATATTATAATAGTAACAACAAGTATAGTGGCATCACATTTCAAAAACTTTTTTTTTTCTTTGTCTACATAAGCCAAAAACGAAATCTTCACAAACTTCACGATCACAAAAACTAATCCTTAAAGCTGAATGTTTTTTTTTTGGGGGGGGGGAGAGGGGTCGAATTCTTAAACTTTTAATCGCAAAAAAAAAAAAAAAAACCTTCACACATTGTTAGCGATCACCATACTGAAGCATTGTTCCAAAAAATAAAAGCCTATTTTAATTTATTCTAATCCTTTGCTAAAAAAATGTCTCCACAATTCCACCGACATTTCATCACCCCCACCCTGTTTTTCAGATTTAATCGTACCTTTTGATATATTAAAGGGGGGAGGAAATTTGAAGTGTCGGCGAAACTGGGGATAAACCGCTATAAGCTGAAGTTAGGAAAATTCACGCACCAATTATTTTATCTAGAAACTTAAATTCAAACGGATTCTCCAAGGGGTCCTGAAAACCTTCAGTGAACAATAAAATTTAAGGTCCCATTTTCGTTTGGAAACCTAATGTTCTTCTATGAAAATTCAAGCAATTGAAAGCATCAAAAGTCTGAACAAGAAAACGTTCGCAACACTTGAGACAGAAATTTGTTTGTGTTTGGTCAACTAACTGTCGTCCGATTTATTGAAACTGAGTACATTTTCCGAAAATCGGAAAGCGTTAATTTTTGGAAATGTGGAATGAAAGGTTCTTTACTTCATAACTTTCAGCGAAGCAACCCGCTTGTAGAATCCTTTAGCAAGCACATAGTAAGTTTTGTGCTTATATTGAAGCAGTAGTTCTCGAAACTTTTTCCCCCTCACATAACACAAACAAATGTAATTCAATTATCTCGTTGCAACACAAATTCGTCACGAATCAATTGTGGTCTTAGTTCATCGCATTATTCATCAAACGGTTAATACTCATATGCTGTCTTTTGAAGGTTACTTTTTGTTACAAAAAAGGTTACTCCAACTATGTTTAAAGACAGTTTAATCACACATTATTCAAAATAAAATAATTTCCTTCGAAGAATTGCAATCACGGTAAATTGACGCGCAACGATATTGTTACGTCGCAACAATTTTCTCCCGTTATGTTAAAAATCTAAGGAAAAAAACCATGTAAAATATAGCTACCTTGTCTTGACACAATCTCAATTGGCTGACCAAAATTGAGCATCTATCTGGATCTGTTCTGCCATCAAAACTATCAAGCTCTGTAGCAACCATAGTAAGCTCTTCATCGGCCCAATAGAATGAAGCCAACTTGGAACTGTCTTCTTTCTGAAATGGAAATTATCATTGACTGAAAGAAGTCGTTTAATGATCTGTTTAAATACTAAGGAATAAGAATAAGATTTTAGAAAAGGAAAAAGAAATTTAGTTTTCCGACATTCGATTAAGTTCTAAACATTCTGCAAATCTTAAGGCTACATTTGGTCCATAAGCTCACTTCTTTTTGCATTAAAAAGCGTGTCTCCATCAGGTCCATGGTTTAAGGAAGCAAAGAAGGGTAATTGTTAGCTCCTGATCCCCTGGAACCAGATCCTCCATTTGGGTGATTAAGGGGAGTCAATTGACACCCCCCCCCCGCACCACCACCCACCCCCAGAAAATTTTGAAGTGACGGGCCTCTCTGAAATTGAGAGATTGATGATAGTTTCCCGCCCCCCAATATCTGCAGAAGCATAAAATCCAACATACTCATTGCCCACCATAAAAATTTTGAAATGATGAGTTTGGATTCCTTGTAACCTGAAACAAGTGTATTCTATTTTGTGCTTTAAAAAAATTCTTGTTTATACTTTTGTTTTTCGGCACAAAGAATGATTATATTATTTATTTATTATTAGTATGCAAAATAAAACTTTTGCGAAATAGCAAACAAACACGGCGTCAAATTCCGATAAAAACCTACTTGCTATTAGGATGGATGTCTAAGAAATTGCAAGGATAGTGATACCATGAAAAACTTATCACCCAAAAAGGAGCTCGCCCATTATTCTTTGGATACATTTCCGTCAAAGCGAAGGATTCGGTAAAATTCGATCAGTCCAAGTTCCAGTAAAGTTTCGATCAGTTAGCGTGTAGATTAACCAAGTTAATCAGCATGCGAATTGATTGAATTACCAAAGTTAATCTGCACGTCACCTAGAAAATCTGCAGGCTCACTTATTCCTGCAATTTAGAAATAACAGATGCACCACTTTTCTCACTTTTCATGTGTGCTCCCCTAACCATGAAACTCATTTTCTATTATCCTCTTCAATTGCGTTTTAAGATCTTAAGTAATTTATAAAAAAATTAGTAACTTTCATTCCTCGGAAAAAATATAGCAACACTATACGAAAAAAAAAAGGGTCCCAAACAAGAGACCAAATGCAAGATTACTTTGAAAAAGGATAACGAAATTTCCACTTGATAAAATGAGCATTTGAACTCCGAGGGAAGGGTGGAGATGAATTAATAGTTTTCTTATTAATGAAGAAGTTGAAGTGTTTTATGCATAGAATTGGGCTTTCACAACGTTTTCAGCACAACTTCTCATATATACTTGTCTCTCAAATTTCGAAAAATTTCAAATCATTTAGATAAAAAAGAGTAAAGCAAGAAAGAAGTTTCTATCTCAATGAAGAAAACAGAATATAAAACCTTTATGCAATGAATTCTTCCTACCGATTAATTACAGTTCGCGGGTGATAAGGTTAAGATCAAATACAAACTAAAACGAGGGGATGGGGGCGGGATTACAGAAAACATTTTAGAATAAAATGGTGCTTTCTAAACCAAGCTTTGGTGTAATGGGTAAAGGGCTGTCCATAAATGATGTCATACTTTTTTCTCAACATATTTGAACCCCCCCCCCCCCATTCTTTGTCACAAAGTGTTACACTCCGCCCAACCACTTCCCCTGTCACAAGTCAAGCTACATTTTACTACATTACACAAACATACTGTTGTGAAAAAAATTTATTTCAACCAAAATGTGTAATGTTGCGCTTCTTGCTGCTCCCTCCCTTCCCCTTGCCAAACTGTCACAGTTTCAGGAACACGTCTCCCCATTTGCGATTGACCCCAAACTGAGCACTTAAAATAACATATTTTAATGACAAAATATATTCAACAAGACAGGGATATCCACGGTTGAGAGCATGGAGAAAATTACGCCGTGCAGGTTGTTTAAAGGGGGGTCTAAATCTCTTTTTTGAAAGTGCTCCGTCGCATTTGAAGGGGTGAGCCATCACTCTTGTGGGGGACATTCATTCGGGGGTGAGCAAAATGGAAGTTAAGGTTGATTTTTGAGTGAATTTTTTTTCGCGAATACAATACTTCCTTTTTTTGTAAAAGGAAGTAAAAACTTGCCCTGAACTTCTTCCTTAGGCCAAAAGATTCGCACGTTACTGCATTAACAAAGCATTTTTCAACGATTTGAGAGCGAATTAACAAACTACAGTTGAAGAGTGAATTGTAGAGAGATGAATTCTAAAACACAGCAGAAGCCCGCGAAGAAAACAACACCAATTTTGTTGCATTCAATTAAAAATAATGTTTTTAAATTTCAAATCGAATAAGTTTTCAGAAGCAGCAAAAACAAATATAGAAGGCTTTCTATAACAATAAGAAATGGCTGAAAAGCACAGTAGATCGCCAGCCGAGCGGCTGTTACATTAGAAATTATCACCTTCAAAAATTTCAATAGTCTTCCAATTAAATGGCAACAACAAAGGTAACTTCCCCAACAAAACAGAACCGTTTTGGGAAGTATGCATAATTAACTGTCATGGCAGCAAAAGAGGTCCACACCCTTTGCAGCCAATTCACTATTAATGCGGCCATCGAAATGACCTTTTCCCAAACAGAAGTCAAAGCAACCACTATTCGCCACGCTCCAGGGACCACTTCCTCCGTTTGTTACGGTATACTGGTTAAATATGTAGAAAGGATATGGCGCAATGCTCCATGAAATGGTGTCACAATGTCATGATGCAGGGCTCAAGATCTTCCATGGATTTTAAAAGAGATATCGAATGGCTGGAATATAAAAAAAGCGCGACAAAGAGCTAAATAATAACAATAGGTCCTCGTTATGGCTCTGAAAATAAATTAAGACTCAAGAAATAACATGGAGCAAAACTGAAATTATGAACCCATACCACCAAAGTTTTTCAAGTTTCTATCAAGAAAACCGACAGACGTGTGGCTATCAACATTTTAAATTTTGCTTTTAAGCGCAGAATATCAAGCAATTACCTTCTTTGCTCTGAAAATAAATTGAGACTCAATAAATAACATGGAGAAAAACTGAAGTTACGAACCCGTACCTTAAAGATCCGTCTTTCAAATTTCTATCTAGAAAAGCAACACACATGTGACCTACCAACATTTTAAATTTTCAAGCATACAAAATCAAGCAGTAACCCTTTTTGTTACAAAATAAATAAAAAAATCTCGCAGAGACGAGTTCTATTCTAGAACCTAAGTTTTCAAAGGCACTTTATGGACCTTACTAATAGAGTTGGATTTTTATAGTTCTACAGAAGCCGAAAATAAAAGTTTAAGAATTCAAAAATCCAACTGATTTTGTCAGACTAATTTTTAATAGCTCGAGGAAATTTTAAAGACGTAGCAGAACTTTATCAAGGCATTAGCAAAAAAGTCATATCTGATGTTTTTTTTCAAAGCAAGCACGCATGTGGGCAAGCCATTTTGTCTTCCTCATTCACGGATATTTAATTACATGCTTAAATTGATGTTTTTCCATTGGGGAAGAAAGAACAACTTTACAAGTCAAACACCCTAAAAATTCTTTATACAGACAATAAAATAACACGCAAAAATGATTTAGGGCACACTAACGGCGAAGATAATTCTGTCAAAGAACCGGCAAAGTAAGGCAAGGCGCAAGAGTGGAACGAATGTTTATCCTGAATCATTCTCCTAAAATTTATATTACCCACTTTTTCACAACTCACAAACACTATTTGTTAAGCGTTTGAAAGGTTTCTCGCGGTACTTCTTTGAGTCTAGTATAGTAGAGAAACAAATATGACAGAGGTACAACACCGAAGCTCTTTTCTTCATGCTCTATTTCAGAAAAAGACTTTCTTCCTTATCAGTGCATGTTTGACAGTTACTTGTGAAGTAATCATGAAGTAAAATTCGATAAGGTATGAAAATAAGGAGAAAATCGGGTTATTTATTACCATTTTTTAATACACTCATCACTCATGAGCAATGACAAGAAAAATGTTAATTTGATTTGGTTTATAAACGCAGAGCATTTCTAACATGGTCCCCCAGTGAGTGGTTATTACAGAGTGAAAATGTTAGAAAAAATTATACCGCTTGTGAGAAAAACGTAACAAAAACTACTTTTGAGTTTTATGCTACAGTAAACCAGTTCTTCGCAACTTTAACAAAACCGAAGTTTAATAATCCTATTTCGGAAAACTTCATCCGACTAAACCACGTGAAATAAGTAAGAAATATGAAGAGATTTCAGTGTACCGGCAAAAATAAAGTAATCTGACACGATAGGCATTTTTAACTGTTAAAAACGCTGTTTTTCATTGCAGAATGCAGGGATTTTCTTTCCACAGGGGGGGGGGAGAGAGAGATTAATGGCGCAGATTGTGGCATTGAAATTTTTTTGATAGGGGGTCATTTCATGTCAAGTGATCCAAAGTTTTTTCCCCTCACCTTTTTGCATTTCTTTGAAATTTGGCTCATCAATTGTACCCTTTGAGGTAAAAGTCCAAATTTTTAGATTTTTATCTCTATTATTTTTTTTATTTATGACACTTTGATTTTTCGAATAACTCTCTTTTTTCCATTTCAAGCATAGTCATGATTAATTACTACTTACTAGATCATCCCCAGTAAGAGAACCCCACATTTAACTAGTTAGAACCTGAAAAATGTCATTATTTCATAAGTCAAATCTTATTTAAAAATTCTTAAAAGTATGATCCCATTGAGATCCCAACTTGAAACTTTGCACAAATAAACATAAAATAGGCACAAATTTTTGAGAATTTTTTAAAAATCATTCATTATACCTTTTCTGAGAAATTTAAATTTAAATTTCATTTATTTTATTTTTTTTTTATTTTATTTTATTTTTTTTTTTTTTTTTTTTTTTGGAAATTAGTCATGTTGCATATCCTATTTAAACAGCAACTAATGTACTTTAAATGTTTTTTTACCAAATCTTTCTATCTATATTTGGTGCTGAGTTAGCGTCCATTTTATGTTCAAGCATCCATGAAAAAAAGAGGTTTTTTCGAAAAATCAAAGTGTCATAAATAAAAAAATAATAGAGATAAAAATCTAAAAATTTGGACTTTTGATTACCTTGAAGGGTACAATCGATGAGCCAAATTTCAAAGAAATACAAAAGGATGAGGGGGAAAAATTCCCAAATTTTGGATCATTTGACATGGAATGACCCCAAGGTAATTTGAGAGGGTTTTTTCCTCATTTGGAAATGGAAGAGGGGCTCTCGTTCTGGGAGGTGCTCCATAACATTTGAGGGCGTGAAACATTGTCCTTGAGGGGATAGGTACCACCCTAACATGTACTTTGAAAAAGTGCTTATAAAACAAAACATAAACACATAACTAAACAGATGAAAGAGAGAAAAAAAAACTAGATAGAATTTAAGTGCTCAATTCCAAAGTGAGAAGTAAAAAATAGGTATTGCATCAGTGACATATCTTCACACGTGCTTATCTCCATAGTAGTAGGCAATTGTTATCTGAGAATGGAGAACTTTCAACAACAGCTGGACAAATAATATATACTTAATACAATTCCTGTAGAACAATAATATGAAAACATTGAGAGAGACTTTTCAAGCAAGAAATCTTTTATTTTCAGAGATAAGAATTTTGAACATAAAAAAAAAGCAATCTAAAATGATGTACAGAAAATGATGACTTTTACGTGAGACATGCAGACACAATGCACTACTTAAAAGGTTGAAACACTGAGAGAAAGGGGTGTGGGTGGGCGAGTCCAAATATTTTTTCCACGAAAATGAAACTTTTTTGAGCTATCAGTGAGCTAGTAAATTGAATATCAATTCAAAAAAAAAAAAAAAAAAAGCTTTCTAGACTGTTGTTTTAAATTAAAAAATAATAATCATTGCCTTAAAAATATCAGGAAAACCAAATTTAAAATCTCAGGTAAAAGAATCAAATTTTTTAAGTTCCTAAAAAAAAAAAAACATAGCAGGCATGTAAATGAGAAGCATACAAGTATGCTTCACAAAAAAAAGGGCAAAAAGTTTAAAAGAAAAAAACCTTGATCATTGTCCAGCCTCAGTTTAAAACCGGCAAGTTTTCTCAGGTGACGATTTAAAAAAAAAGAACTTGGTATTCAAAATTCATTTTTTCCGAACTGCATCGGTCCGCAGAAAAGTTTGATCGATCCAAAGAGATTTTCGGTCGTCCACGTTAAAAAAATTTCCTTATTAATGAAACAATAACATCTTATACAATTAAAAACTGAGCGTAGGTATCTATGTATGTATCTATGTCCAAGTTACTTCTCCCGAACGACAGTGAACTGACCATTGAACCAGGTATCGATGTATTCGTAATCTTCCCGTCTTTATGTTTGGCTATTTAACATCATCCTCCGATAATAATTAGAGGAGATATCTGTTAAAAACTATTAATTATGACACTTAGGTTTCAACATACAATCCCTATTTTTCGAAGGCTTTCCTCTATTCAAATTATTATTCAGTGCTTCATCTCAATTTTCGGTAACAGTGATTTTAGTAAAATTTGTAGCGTGAAGAAAATCATTGAGAAGAAAGATCTGTTACCATTTTTTTCCCTTGAATATAAATAAATAAAATTCTGGCTTTTGTTTTAAAGAATTTTCCTGTAATCGGAGGATTTAAAATGTTTACTTTTTAATTATTTTTCGGAGATCTACCGCAAAATTTTACTTTTTTTTTTTTTTTTTTTTTTTTGTTCAAGCCTGATTGTTAAACACGCGTTCACTTGACATAACTTTTATTTTCGAGGTAGGCAGTGCAAAGCCGGGTGACGCAGCTAGTCATGATAATAATATCTCATGCAACATCTGTTACTTGAATTTTGTGAGTAGAAAGATTGAGAAACGCTGGCTTGGAATTTGAGACAGAGAATTGAAATCTTAATTGCGTCAGAAGATATTTCCGAAAATGTTATCAAGAAACCCGTCCTTGTAAAAATAGCCAGTTCATTAACCGTTCACCCGCACGGAATGTATCTGTTATCACTCATAGTTTCTCTTCACTGACCATCAACTTTTCCCTTGAACTACTTCGATACGCGGAGTATTTACAGTGAGATGATAAGTAAATAAGATGTTTACTTTTTTTCTGCCGACACTATTGCATACACAGAAAACAATAGAAATGTTTGAAATAATTGTGTGGTAAAGATAGAAAATTCGAAGACCGGGATTTTAGTATACAAAACGATCAATATATTTTGTTAAACTACATAGCGCAACAAAGGAAATGAAGCTCATTATTCAAAAAACATAATTTAGAAGAAGAAAAAAAAAGATTGGTGAGCATACGTACTCCATATAAGCGAGTTAGAAACTTTACTTCTTGAATTCAATTTTCAGAATAATTGTTTTAAGGCAGAATAGGATTATAATTAAAATATGCATGGGATCTCACCTTACGTCGAATTCGTAAAAAAAGTGAAAAATTAAGTTATTTCAATGTATTTTTTGGGAAAAGCGAATAGCTTTAAAAATTGAGGTTCATAAATTCGAGCGTTCAGCGGCATTTAAAACAAACAGAAAATGTTGAAGCTGTATATTTTCTTTGTAATTTTGTTCTTTATTTTTGTGCGATATATCGGTTTCCAAGAAGTTATGTTGGAAGGGCATTAACCTATTAGGCAGGTATTTAACCTAATAAAAATATTTGCAATACTTCCGAAGCGTATTGAAATTACCCAAATGCTACTTAAAAAGCTTTTTTCTTATTTCGAGTCGAGACAAATTTTAGTTATGAACTGCAACATATTAGCAAACCCACTGACATCGAACAATGAACTTTTACCATTTCGTGAGTTGATATCCAATCAAATCGAATTGTAGTCAGATGAAACGAACTCGAAGAAATTCCACAAAATTTCATCAAGAACAAGAACCGGATCATATGGTCTGCAGATCAAATAAGAATGATCCATCGCTTTGTTAAGAATACATCTTAGAATTTCGTCACACCAGTTCGTGAGCCCCCCCCCCCCCCCCTTCTGTCAAGCGAACCAAAACTGCTATTATGCTCAAAAGCAAAACTATCCTAATATTTTTTCCGGTCATTTAAGTACAGGAACAATTTTCCAAATGAGCAAAATGTTTGACGCAGTTTTTTTGCTCATTTTGAAAAATGACGTATGTCTCTCTGATGCGATTCTTAACTGAATCGATTATTGCAAAAAGGGCATAAGTCACATTTTTTTCAAAATTGAATTAGTTGTGGTTTTCCCATGCTTGTATGTAGACACATTGACTAGTGTAGCAGGGAAGTCAATTCTTGTACAACAAAGCACTTTATTTAGGAGTCACATTTTTCGTTAAGTGCAAAAAGGGCGTAACTTATGCCCTTTCTGCACAAAACGCGAAGGAAGAAATAAGATGCAATGGCAAGATCATAGAAGAACTAGATTTTTTTGGCGTAATGAAGTAAAAACAAATAACTTCTTTGATCTAATATAATTTATTTCGGTAATGGTAGGTTCGTCAGTTCAGGGGTTAGGGGGGGGGATTCGAAATCACGGAATCCGAATGAAATTTGCTAATTTCTCAGAGGTTTTATTAACATCTCTCTAGGAACTGCGAAACAACTGTATGCTTTCAGTGAGATGTACGCTGGTCAAAATAAAAACAACACTGCAGAAAACTTTTTCTAGAAATAACACTGAAGAAATTTAACAAGATTGCTGATGACTTTCCTCTGAGAGGACATTCGTTTGTCCTTTGCGACCGGGATCTTGGGACAGTACAGCGAATGTTCAACAGATAATGACAGATTATAACCTTGTTAAATCCAATCTCTTATAAGTGAAATCCTGAAATTGCATTAAGATTCACCGTCAAATGTGTTGAAAACAATGAAATCTGTAACCACTTAAACAGGTGCCTTTCGTTTTTTAAGAGGACCTATCTCCCAAATTGAGATTTTGGAAAAAGATTCTACTGGGCGACAAATGTTTTCAATTATTAACATTCATAATGCTTAAATATTCGATTGAACATCAAAGGAACGGTTTTCAGGCCAGCTATTTTATAGACGGTATTCAATAGAATATAGCAAAGTAACGCTGAACTACCTTTGTCAATATCGAGTATAAAGGGAAAAAATTCATATTCTTGAAAGAAATAACAAATATCAAGATGATTATTCAGTGCAATTTTGAACCTAGTCATACTAATATGTACATCGAGCTTGGCATACAAAACTAGACAAGAGAATGAAAGAAAAAAAAGATTTCCGTGGAGGATGTATTTGATGAATATGAATAGTTTTACATACACATGTAAAACTTTTGCTTTTTATCTCAGTTTGTTAGTTTTTTTACTCTAGACTTTATTATTTCACTAAAACAAGACGGGAGAAAGATGAAGATGCACGATGTATTTTCTTAAGATAATGAATTTATGAATACGAACTTCACTAATTATTTTTGTCACTTTGTAATATTATTTTTTGTTATCATAAATCAGTTTGAAACAAATCTGTTTCACTTGATTTACATTTTCATCACTGTAAACTAGTCTCTCAGGATATTTATTGCAAAAAGAACATAAGTCCAAATTAAAAAAAAAATTAATTTTAGTGACGAAATGAAACGTAATTTAAGGTGAGGTAATGATCCTGATTGTGGCTAGATTCGTCATAAAAATTTTCGTAGAATTTAGTTCATTCCTGAATGAAATAATCACTTTTTATTGATTCCTGAAAAGTTGCATCAGTTCGACTTATGCCCTTTCTGAAATAATCGATTCAACTGTGATACACAAAGAACTGGTGCGGTCTGCAGAATGAATACTAGAACTCGTGAAATTGAAAAAACTGTTGAATTTTTTAACATTCATAAGTGCAAAAGTGTTTTCATAACTTCGAAATTAAACAATTTATACCATTTTTCCCCCCACGCATAGTTTTCAGCAGGCATGGCAGATATTTTCCTCTGTATGTATAATACTGTATAATGTCACGTATGAATCATTATTGAAAATATAATACGTTTTCATATACTTTTCACAAATTTAATTAAAATTTCAAAAACTAGACAATTTAACAAGACAAAGCTAATATCTCAATCTCACGCTAATTCGCAATTTCACTGAACTACAGGAAGTGCTGCAATCTCTAGCTAATGACGGCCGAAAAAGGTAAAACAAACAAATGCAGTAACTTATAAACTGTTTTTAAGCTATGTTAGTTACAATAATTTTTCATCGTGTTTATAGGACTGTTTCTTTTCTATTTTTTTGAAATAACACTACACCACTAACTGTCTGATGCCTGAATTTTAGCACAGGTGGATTCAAGCAAATAACGAGCGTATATATGAAGCGTATTTATGATATTGATTTGAAAAAAATAAATCAACGTTGTTTGAAAGACTGAAGCTATTCAACAAAAATTAATCAGAAACTAAGACTGCCTTTAAAACTACCAAAAAAAAAAAAAATCCTCTTAGCTGCGACATTAAAGTAAAATATCCATATTACGTTTTGATCACCGCATCCGTTCTAAGAATCTGAATAGAAATATCGAATCAAGGTTAATCGGATAAAATGTCATTTTCTTTTTATTTCCCTCTCTTCCAGAAACTTCCTTTAAAATAGTTCAATGTAAAACACTATTCCACTGTTCAGTTTGGGAAACATTACCAAACAGTTCAAGTCATGTATGCCTTAAATCAGGGCTTCGCAACCGGTGTGCCGCGGCACACTGGTGCGCCGCGACAAGGAACCCGGTGTGCCGCAGCATTTTCGTAGTTATATAAAAAGAAAGAGCCTTGATGTATTTTATTTTAAAGTTACGACCGAATAGAGTTTGTATCGTTCTGTAAGTTCTCAATTCACCTTGTCGATCTTATGCAATAAGACATACCAAGGGGAGAAGCGGGATTTGCTGCCTCACCCTGTGATGTAATTACTTTCAGTTTTTGAAAACGGATTCTAATTTCCACGAAATCAACTAATTATACAGAATTTTTCTAAATCTTTCGCTAACGGGATTATCGCCCCCTCCCTCAGGCAGGGATCGTGCCCTCCCGCCCAGAATTTTAGCCACAGCTTTAACTTTTGTTTTCCTCTTTTCCGGTTCCGATACTAATTTCATGTTATCGTAGTTTCTCAAAGCTCGGTTCAGAGACTTAGCAAACTGGAAATTAAAACCAAATACTGTTTCCACCATCGTGAAGCTATGGCAAAGATCTTACCAGATGAGCTGAAGTCAACTTTGGCTGAAGTCATGAAAATCGTGAATTTTATAAAATCGAGTCCGCGTAATTCTCGCCTTTTCTCCGTATACTTTGTGAAGAATTGGGTGCAGATCACCACACCCTACTTCTTCATAGAAAGATTCGCTGGCTTTTAAGTGGTAAGGTACTATCAATAATTTTCGAATTGAGGGACGAGGTACGACAGTTTTTGATTTTTAAAAACGAAATGCAGTACGCCAATTTGTTGCAAGACATATATTGACTGGCAAAACTAGCGTACATGGCTGACATTTTTGAACACCTTAACTAATTGAATCCGAAAATGCAAGGACAAGGAGAGAATTTGGGTTACATGAATGGGCAAGCTAAACGGGTTCAAATAAAAATTCAGCCGTGGAGAGAAGAAGTAGATCGTGGCTCATTGGACAAGTTCAAACGGACCGTCAACATGGTATGTGAAGGAAATGGCATGGAAGAAAAGCTGCTGAATGTGGTGGTAGAGCATTTAGTCATACTTCAGGACAAGTTTAAACACTATTTCAAGAATACTGACATAGAACAGTATAACTGGATTCGCGATCCATTCTCCTCATCTGCGGGTGCATCAGTTAAAGTCCTTTCTTTGAAGGCGCGAGAAGAATTTATGGACCTCAAGAGCGACCGTACTCTTAAACTTGGGTTGAGCGCAGTGTCTCTGGACGAATTTTGGTTTGCTGATTAAGAATGAGTATCCCACCATCTCTTTTCTTGCTATTGATGTGCTGCTACCATTTTCAACTACATATCTTTTCGAACTCAGCTTCTTAGCCCCTCACCAGGGCCGCGCCGTCCCTATGTGCAAGTTCGTGCGGCGCACGACGGCGCAGAGTCAAAAAGGCGCCAAGCTCTACCAATCAAAAATTCTCCAAATGAGTGGGAAAAATCTCCATCAAAAAAAAAAGTAATAAATAAATAAATAAAATTGAACTTTTCATTATATCTAATAGTGATGATGAAATTATACTGCTCATTAAAACAAGCAATCCTCCTTGCTGTCTTTCTAAAAGGAAAAAATTGCCTTGTTGTGTCCAAACATGTTATTCAAAAGCGCAATCTTTTACACTGAAAACACATGATTTTAATTTATGCATACATGAGCAGTTTTCTTCATATGTGGAGCCGTGAATGCTGTTTATGTATGTCTATAATTTCAAAAGGTAGAGCATACGAAGCGCAAGAAATTTGCTATTTCCCATTTTGGTTTTTGCAGTGAATATGTTGTATTATAATTTATGCACCTCCAGAATGCTGAGTTGAATGTTTTTCGAAAATATTCTTTATTATTGAAGAGAAAAAAAAAACGTCTTAGGAAAACAAAGTGATTTTGGTACGAAAAAAATAATGTTAGGGAAAAACTTAAGTTTCTTTCAAAAAGAAATCTTTGAATTAAAAATTTTCTGTAGTTACAGCTAATTGTTCCAGCTACTCCGCCCTATCTCTTATTTATTCCTTATTATTTTTCTTTTTTCTAGTTCGTCTGCAAGTAAGATTGTCTTCAAAATGCTACTCCTCCGATTCTCTCCTCTCTCCCGCTACCAAAAGTATTACGTAGCATCTCAAATTTCGTTTTCAAATCTTCAATTTCGCAAAATTTCCAGTTAAAGTCTTCGAATACCAAACATCGCTTGAAGCTACTTTCGAAAATCACCTAAAATTGCGCTTTTGGAGCTTCAATTTTGAAAGATTGCCCGCCCTAATGTTGCCAAATATGGTCTTACAATCGCGTTTTTAAGACTTCAATTTCAGAAAATATTCGGGCAAAGGGTCTCCGAATCGCCTTCCTTTAATATCATTAAAATTTAGGTTTTTAAAACATGGCTTACGTAAAATTTAAGTGAAATAGCCTCTGAACTTCTCCTAATATCATAGAATGTTGCTCAAGTTTTTAGGGCTTTAATTTTGAAAAAAAATCCAGGGGGCAGCTCCAAAATCTCCTTCCGTAAAAATCTTCAAAGTTGTCTAAAATTGCGTTTCT